>NC_056741.1:206603926-206903926 GCF_019279795.1 Protopterus annectens
GTGTACACCAGGAGGCAAAAGACTATACAATACAAGTATAGAATTTTGACTAATTACATTCAGGAAGTATACATTATTTTATACTGTTTACAATCAGCTTTGCCCACCTTACTGACGTGGTCAGTCACAGGGCACTTACATCATTACAGTCTACAATATTCTATTCATAAGAAAGTGCTGAGGTTATACTTTTTAAAAGTTTTCCCATGAGAATAATACAGCCTTGCAAGGCACCTGGTCAGTTATAATGTCTCTCTGTAAATGTTGCTCTTTCAAGGTTTCGGTTCTGCTCAAATACAATACTCAGTTCATTTCTTAATATGCTCCTTTGTCTTAGCAGCTGTGCTTTTATCTCTGATAAGATTCACAAGGCCAACCATCAACAGGGAAAGGAAGAAAGATTTCAAAGCTAAGTACATTTATTTTCTCCTGACCCAGCAGCTAGTTAATAAAAGACATAAGTTTGCTGAGCTGGCTATTGCCAGGGTCAGAGTTCAATCACACTGCAGCTCTAAGCTCCAAGCAATTACATGTAAGATCATTCTTACTGCCATATTGTAAAATAGAATAAAATGCATTACATACTATTTGCTTCTAAACTAGCACTTCATATATGTTTAGATATATATTTTTCTAACATTCTCCCTCCTTTTAATGCTTTTACATTCTATTCAGAAACATAAACAACATTATTTCGTTTCCTAGCCTCCTCCTCTCAGGAGCTTTTAGCCAGGCAAGTCATTTGCTTTATATTTCAGAAAGAATCTCATTCGGTACCAGCAGATCCAATTCGATGTCTTGGTACATTGTCTCAGTAACAGATATGTCAACAAACTCTCTAACTAATCTTTTCATACAGGGTATCCCGCAACAGACACATGCTCCTAGTATGAGCAAAACAACACAAATGGCAATCAAAATATTCATTAGGATTGAACCCCACCCTCCAAATAGACCCTGGAAAAAGTTCATCAGTGGATTTGGGCCTGGTTCAGTCATGGCCGATACCTGCTGTATTACCTCTAGGTGATCATTGATTTTGTGCTTATTATCTGGTATGTACGCACAACATTCTTCTTTGATAAGCGTTCACCTCTCGCTGCTAGGGTGAAGTCAAGAGCCATTCGGTTTTGTAGCACAACAGTTCTCATTGCATTCAGTTCATCAGTCACAAGTTCAAGAGCAGAAAAGGTTGCATTACTCATTACTTCGAGAAGTTTTGACAATTTCCTCAGCTCCCAGATCGACTTGACTGCTCCATAGGCTGGGAATATTCCAGCCCAGGATATAACACTGTCACTCAAGTCCATATGAGTCAATTTCTCTTTATCTTTCACGTATGGATGATCTTTCCAGCCATCCTCGATTTTACCCACTGGATTAGCAGGTTTTCCGACTGAATCCCCAGTACTTTGGGCTACATTTCTCACGTTCCGTATCTTACCCAGAGGTAATTCAGCAGTATGCCAGCAACTGCCAGACCAATTCTCAGGTAGCCATTTATATGCCTTTTTCCCACAAACAAAATAACAATTTTCTACTTTAGTACTGATGCGGGTTAACTCTGAATGAAACATCTTCTTGTCTATAACAGATAATTGTTTATGTAATTCAGGATTTTTCTGCACATCTTTTATCGTTGTTTTCATTAAACTTAAATATGAATCATAATTCCTGCTACAACTGGTACTTTTATCTTTAGCCTTAATATAGCATTTGTAAGATACAGTTATGTTACAGTTACTCCAACCAACTTGGAGTGTGTCATTTTTATAAAAACAAACAATTCCTCTCTGTGTAATGGGTAAATACAATGCAACTTTGTCCTGTGATCTCACAGAACCTGTGTCAAAAAGTAAGTTCTCCCAAGTTTCATTTAACCCCAAAGGGACAGCGGACATCAAAAGTCCTCCATATGCCGTCGGTATAGCAGTACACACCCAGCAGTTTGAAACGTTCATAGTCTCTACATATACACGCTTCATGGCCAGGTATGTGTTAAAGTTTGGATGCCAGTCTATAGACAGTTCATCACGTTTTGTTAATTTCATCTCTGTGGTTATATGCAGGAAAAACCACAACAAAAGAAAAGTCACCACAAACATAGTCAATAGGTGCATAACTAGCAAGATAGTTAAACAATTTCTTTGGGGTCGATTTGCATTTTTATGACCTTTGCTCCTGGTCATTCTGCCTCTGTGGTGCATCAGTTACAAAATGTTTATCAAGTTGAAAGTTCTTTACCGGTTTGCAGTGTGTCAGGTGAACCCAGGACGACCTCTCAGCAACCTTTACTGCAGGCCAACAGTACCTGGTATGGACCTTCCCACTTTGGACTTGTCCAGTTTCTTTGATAACCTTCAACCAAACCCAGGACCCCGGTCAGCACTGCTCTTTATCTGAAAAAGGGTTCAACTGCAAAACAGTCTTATTTGTTAACAATTTCTTCATGTGACTAGCTAATGAGCTGTCAGCCTCCAGCTCTGCAGGCATGAGAGCTTTCCACTGTGGCACATAATATGCCCTTCCAAATACTATTTCAAAGGGGGTCAAGCCCTTTACATTTGGAACTGTTCTCATGCTCAGCAATGCTAAAGGTAAACAGCAAATCCAATTCTTCTGGGTCTCACTCATCAACTTTCTCAACTTATTCTTCAAAATCCCATTTCCACCAGTCCTGCAGACTGGGGGTGATAAGCACAATGATTTTTCAAGGAAATCCCAAAGAATTTCCCAAGTTGCTGAATAGTCTGGTTGACAAAGTGTGTCTCATTGTCACTATAGATTCTTTCCGGTATGCCAAATCTAGGAATTATTTCTTTCACCAGGGCTTTTGCCACTGTTGCTGCATCCGGATTTCTAGTTGGAAAGGCTTCCACCCATTTTGAAAACATGTCTATAATCACTAAACAGTATTTTTTTCCCTTCACATTTATTCAATTCTATGAAATCCATACAAATAGTGTGGAACGGATATGGTGGTGTAGGAAAACTCCCTTGTTTGGGTTTGAATGCTCCTTGTGCATGATGTTTGTTACAAATGTGACATGCTGCACAAAATTTTTGTGTGTAATTTGTAAACCTGTATGTTTGGAATATTCTATTTACTAACTGTACCATCCCCCCTGTTGAGACATGGCTCTGCCCATGGCTCAACAAAGCTGCATATCTAAATAAATTAGACGGCAATATTGGCTTTTTTTCCTTGGAGATGTACAGTCCGTTTTTGAGGATTGCACCTCGTCTTTCCCATTTTTGTTTCTCTGCTTTCGTAGTTAATGTTTGCATTGTTTTTAACATTTCTAGATCTAAAATCTCTGATGGTTGTAATTCTTCATTTAGAAGTAAGGTTTCTGAGTATGAAGCTGCTTGCTTGGCAGCTGCATCAGCTCGTGCATTACCTTTTGAAATCGGATCCTGTTGTTTCGTGTGAGCCACACATTTACAAATGGCTACTTTAGTAGGTAACTGGATGGAATCTAATAAATTCAAAATAAGTTGTGCATGATTAATTGGTTTTCCAGTAGATGTTATCATTCCCCTGTTCTTCCATTGTTGTGCAAAAACATGCACTGTAGAAAAGGCATACTGACTATCAGTATATATGTTCACACATTTGTTTTTAGCTAAAGTGCAAGCTCGTGTTAAGGCTATTAATTCTGCTGCTTGAGCAGACAAGTTATGCTGTAGGGGTTGTGCTTCCAGAATTTCTGCATCTGTAACTACTGCATACCCTACTAGATTTTTCCCTGTAGGACCCTTTCTGCAGGAGCCGTCCACATAAAATGTTACTTCACCATCAACCAAAGGCATATCAGTAAGATCTTGTCTGGGCAAAGTTATTTGCTCAATTTCCTGTAGGCAACTGTGTGGTGTGCCATCCACAGGAGTCGGGAGTAACGTTGATGGGTTTAATGTTGTACAATGTTCAATTGCCATATGAGGTTGGCTCAGCAATATGGTCATACAAGAGAGATGTCTGGCAGGAGATAGGTATGCTATTTTTTCTTGCAGTAAAATTATCGCAACTGCATGAGGCACTCTCAAAGTGAGAGGGTGGAATAATACCACTGAGGCTGAAGCCTGTACTGCCATTGCAGCTGCGACCACTGCTTGTAGCAAAGACCGTGCCACTGGGTCTAACTGTGATGAATAGTAAGCTATGCTGCTTACTTCCAAGACTGACGCCATATATCCTTGTTTACAATCTACAGTTTGTAAAAATCTTTTGTGGTAATTTGGAAGTCCCAAGACTAATGATGAAGCTATCAATTGTTTTAGTCTGCAGAAAGCTGTTTCTGCTTCAGGTGTCCATTCTCATATGTCTTGTGCTGCCATTGGTGTTTTAAAAATTAAATCAGCCAATGGAGCCGATTCTAAGGCATAATTTGTATCCAACTTCTAAAATTAGTCGTTCCCAAGAAGGACATCATTTCCTTCTTGGTAGTTGGTTTGGGTGCTTGTAAAATTGCTGTTTTTCTATCCTCATCTAGTATTCTACCTTCCTTGGATATCACATATCCCAGGTATCTAACTTGTTTTTTCCAAAGTTGTAACTTGTGTTTGTTTACTTTATGCCCCTGTTGTGCTAGAAATTTCAATAATGCTATTGTATCTTCCCTACACTGCTGCTGGGTAGGGGCTGCTAACAGGATGTCATCTACATAAAGTAGGATCTGACTGCCCCCTGGTGGAGTAAATCCCGCCAGGTTGCTAGCCATTTCTTGTGCAAATATTGTTGGACTTTCACAATATCCCTGTGGTAGCCGAGTGTAGGTGTATCTTTTACCCTGAAATGTAAAAGCAAACCAATACTGGCTATCTGGATGTATAGGTATTGAAAAGAAAGCGTTACTTATATCCACTACAGTAAAATATTTTTGTTGTGGCTTCAAGTCATTTAACAAAGTGCGTGGGTCTGGCAGGTGCTCTAGGTATTATTGCATCATTTACTGCTTGTAAATCCTGTACCATTCGCCATTCCCCGTTTGCTTTTTTAACAGGAAATAGAGGAGTATTACATGGTGAATCCAAAGATTCTACCAGTATCCCTTCCTTGAGTAATGCTGCTATTATAGGCTTGATTCCCTGCTCTGCATCTTTCCTCAAGGGGTATTGTCTTTTTTGTGGTCTAAATGCTGATTTCGGTGTAATGGTCACTGGACCTGCTGTCCGAATAAGTCCTACATCTGATTTCCCTGTTGACCAAAGAATGCTTGGTATATCACACAAAGCTTTTTCATCCTCTTCTAGCAAAAATGCTAATCAGCTTTCCTTACTATGTTGTAAGTGTACAGCTGGACGTGCTTGTGTTAACCAATTCAATTTCTGTTTTTGTACTCCCTGTTCTGATAATTCTAAATCAGTTTGTTTTTCCCATCTTGTCACTTTCTCACCCAAATCTACCCATTTCACGTTTTTATGTTTCGTTAGACTGACATGTGGCAGTCTGTTGGATTTGTACAATTTCATGAATTCCTGAGGTAGTGAACAGCTTACTACACTGTTACCCTCAGTATCCCAATATAAGGTCCGTAACACTAGTCTGTTAGCCAAATTTCTGAACAATTCTTGCTCATATTCCTTATCAGGTCCTGGTGTACTACAGTAGTATAGAGTACAATGTAACAAATGCTGCTGATCAGTGTTAAGGGAGGATACCTTACTGATGGCTACATTCATCAGTTCTTTGGTTACTGCCCCTGGACCAGTCGTAACTAGGTCCTGGCTGTACCAATAATAGGCTTCACCCTCCGATCGCACCACAAAAGTATCCATTTGTCTTTGTGCCTCCATACCCTGCATGGTAGGAACTACTGCTATGCCAAATATCTGCATAAGGTCTCTTCCCAGTAAGTTTACTGGACATTTCGCAGAAACTACAATTTTACTTTTCTGAGTCATACCTGAAACAGGGTCAGTTATCGCTATATCATGGGAAAGTGGTTCCCTATATAGCTGCCCATTTGCTGCCTTCACTAATATATAGTCGGGTGATTCAGAGTGTTCTGGCAACTTTGAAGGGTGTATCAAAGTTCGTGACGCTCCTGAGTCACACAAAAATTTCGCTTCTCTTCCTTCTACCAGAAGTGTAACTTCTGGTTTTGTGTCTGCCAAATAGAGCTCTAAGCTCAATAATGCTAAGTCTAAAACTTCACTTTCACTATCCCCTGCCTCCGTTTGGACTTCCTCCATCCCTTCTACTACATTTACATTTTCTTCCTGTCCATTAACCTTTCCTGATGAGTTCTGATTGCTATCACTTTCATATAGTCAATCCTCATCTCCTTTATCTTCGGTAGTCGCCTTTTTATTTGATCTGCAATCTCTTGCTAAATGTCCTCTTTTGCCGCACTTAAAGCACTCACCTTTCCTTTTCCTTTCCTCTAAATCTTCTGAAGTTTTGCCAGAGTATTTATTACCCTGAGTATTTTTCTTACCCTTTTTATTTGACTGTACTACAAAAACTTCTGCTCCGTCTTCAGCTGTGAAGACTTGCATTTTCTTTTTCTTTTTACTATTGAAATGTCTTTCAGCATGTCTAGCATACTCTAGTAGGGCTTGTAGCCTACGTGATCTATCATATGTTTAGTAATGAAGCTACTAATAGGGGCAATACAACCCTTCAAAAATGCATTTTTCAACTGTTGTTCATATGAACTATCATTCTTCTGATTCTCAGGAATAGGCATACCACTATGGTTATTAAAACATTCCAATAATCTACCATAGTATCCATCTACAGTTTCATTATCTTGTTGTATGCATTGGTTAATGCAAGTCCAATCTGCTCTAGGTTTCCATTTCTCAGAGATTCGGTCTGTAACACCTTTCACTCTGGTATCTAGCTCTGCGTCACTATGTAGGAGTGGCTTGAGCTGTCCATCACGAGCATTCCAGGCACCACA
The DNA here is from genome assembly GCF_019279795.1 of Protopterus annectens. Classification (NCBI taxonomy): domain Eukaryota; kingdom Metazoa; phylum Chordata; order Ceratodontiformes; family Protopteridae; genus Protopterus; species Protopterus annectens. Next base: position 206,610,835 of record NC_056741.1, read on the forward strand.
AATCATGTGCCAGTCTGGACCTATAATTTGTCTAACTACCTTCTCCACTTCTTCCCCATTTAAGTGGTAACTTAATCTCATACCCTGTAAATCTTGAATAAACTTCTCATGATTAATTTTTGGATGAGGGATTCCCTCAGTAGCTTTCCTGATATCTTCCGGTGTCCATGGTCTATATACTAGGAGAGTTGGGTCCTGTCCTTCCTGTCCTGCCTGAGGTTTCGGTACTTCGATTAGTGGACAGATCTCTTCACTTTCTTCCAGTGAATCTCTCCCTATTTGATATAAATATATATCCCTAAGTGTTTTACGTGTTCAGGATCTAGTTTCAATAGGTTCTCTTATAAATGGTTGTTTCAGTGCCCCTGCAATCTCAGGATAACGTGGAGGAGGACTGGCCTGTCCTCCTGCTTCATATCCTGAAAGAGGCCGTCGCTATTACTATATTATTATCCTCTTTATCTAAAAATAATGCTTTTGTATTTTTAATTTTCTGTTCCCTTCGGTTCACTTCCTCAATCCACCTATGTGCCTGAGGAATGCCTAACTGTCGTTGTTTTTTCGTCTGACCTTCCGCGTCAGATTTTAACTGTTTTAAGAGTTTAACTAATGAAATTTTGTTTAATTTGCCATCAAATTCATACTTGTTAACCCATTTTGTATAATATCTTACATTATCTGCTCTTTGTAATTGCATATACTTTGCATCATCAGTTAGGGACAGGTCTCGCGATTTTTTAGTGCACTGATTTCCCATGTCTTAAAAAAGACTGTTACGTAACCCTTTTCTTACCACGTGGTATCTTCTCCCCTTTTCTTACCATGTGATATCTTCTTCCCTCTGTTCAGTCCTGTCTAGAATGACTGTCTACTTTATTCTGTTTTCCTGATCTATGACCAAATATACAATACTGCAATTCGTTCCTGATCTGTTAAAACAAATCTTAGTAACATTATACTGTAGCCTGGTCCCTGATCTAAAACAAAAGCAAAGAGGGAAATTCTTCCTACCTGAGCCTCCCGTTTATGACTGCACGCTTTCTTCTTGGGAGCCAGTTTTCCGCTCTTCAGCCACAGATCAGAAAGTGGCCAGCCTCTTTACACACGACAATTTAGTCGGAGGTCTTTTCCTTTTCAAGAAGAACCGTATTCCGGTAACTTCTCCTGCGCAGCTTCTCCACCACCGTTGTCTTCTGATCTGCGGCTTACCAAGGGAATTCCGGCTAAGAAGGACCAAAATGTCAGTAAAATTACTAAACAGACTGTAAAATCATCAGGTTTTTCTTAAATAACAGTCAATAATGCAGGAGGTTCAAGTTCAAAACGTTTTACTAGTGTACACCAGGAGGCAAAAGACTATACAATACAAGTATAGAATTTTGACTAATTACATTCAGGAAGTATACATTATTTTATACTGTTTACAATCAGCTTTGCCCACCTTACTGACGTGGTCAGTCACAGGGCACTTACATCATTACAGTCTACAATATTCTATTCATAAGAAAGTGCTGAGGTTATACTTTTTAAAAGTTTTCCCATGAGAATAATACAGCCTTGCAAGGCACCTGGTCAGTTATAATGTCTCTCTGTAAATGTTGCTCTTTCAAGGTTTCGGTTCTGCTCAAATACAATACTCAGTTCATTTCTTAATATGCTCCTTTGTCTTAGCAGCTGTGCTTTTATCTCTGATAAGATTCACAAAGCCAACCATCAACAGGGAAAGGAAGAAAGATTTCAAAGCTAAGTACATTTATTTTCTCCTGACCCAGCAGCTAGTTAATAAAAGACATAAGTTTGCTGAGCTGGCTATTGCCAGGGTCAGAGTAAAAATGTCACTTCTGCTACAATAGTCAAGCTGGGGAAGAGGGTAATGTTATAATTATTGGTGACTTTACAGGTTAGTGATAGTATAGTGCAGGTCCTACTAAACTATGGCATGCAAGAAGTGCATACGTACTTGTGCACACTTTGCTAATTGGTTACAAAGTATTCTTTTCTGAACCTGTGCTGCCTTATCTAGGCCATCAAAAAAACATTTACTCCCATACTCCTAAAACAGCAATATATTGTATGCCCTTCTTCCTGTTTCTGTTTCAGTCTTAGGCTGTCTCACTCACCTGAGAAAGCCTGAGCCAATAGAAAGGGTTCATTGCTGCTTTGTGTAAACAGTCTGGTCAGAGGCTTGTTGAGTGATATCTCTGATGTTCTGACATTGTGGGTTGTTTTGAAAACAGCTTGGGAAATGAAATATGATTTTTTTTTTTTTTTACTTAGAACTACATGCATGCGGATTTGTGCAATTCTAAGTGCCTGGAGCAGAAGAGAAAAAAAGAAAGTCAGATTATTTTTAAATCAAAAATAATTGTTGGCTTTCTGAATATACTGCTACTTCTCTTCTCTTTTTTTTTTAATTATTATTTATTTTTTTTTTTTACAAGCCATCACTGACAGATAATGTTTCATGTGCTATATGACTGCTGCAAATAAGAAGTAAAGATACTGTGTGGTCACTGGGCATTGAAACACCAAAGAAAGAAGGGATGAATAATTTTTGTAACACTATTTATTTATGTAGGTGCAAGTCAGGTGAGGATGAATGAGCAAGTGCTAGTCATTCATTTCCATACTTCCCTGGTTAGCTCCTATAATGCCTTGGCCAATAATCAAACACAGGATGCATGGGGTATAGGAAGAATGCATTTGTCTTCTACATAGAACTGGCAATAGTACTTAATTTGAGAAAAAGGTTAGAGATTTATATAAACTTTTTTTTAAATTTTTCTGTGTATTTTTCTGGTGTCTGTGGCTGCCATCCATCAAGCATCTGTCACTGACCACAGATTCCTCAATCACGATTGTGAGAGCAGTATGTGGCATGGGTGCAGCAATGGCAGCCATGAGGGTTGTTTCTGTTATGGCCCTAACTCCTGCCCTAGCTAGCACCAGCAGAAAAGGATGGTTTGCCACATCTTGATGTAGCTGATAAGAAGAAGCTCCATAGTTTAAAAGCAGTCAAAAAAGAGCTTGTAGTGTCAAAAATGCTAAAGATCCAAGGTGGTATCATGTCAGAATACAAGAGTTTGTTTAGTAACTAAGGCTTTGTAAAGTCAAACTAAAACAGAAGATGGAGTCTTGTTTAAGAGGAAAGTGTTTGTTCTTTTATTCTAGATTAAATAAAGTAAATATTTCACTGATGCAAATGCCAAGTCTACAGTCTTTTTTGCTGTAAACAGTATTTAGGATAGAATGAAATCATATCCTGTGCTGTGCTTTCTTGACATTCGAGAGTAAATTTTAGCAGATTAACACAGGAAAATAATGCAACACTTAATCAGATAGACACATATTATTCAGGTAATAACTGAGTATAATAAGCCCATCTACACAAAGCGTACTGTCATTCTATGAATTCATGCTAAACTGAATCAAGAATACTAAACTTAACATGAATATAACAAAAATCTAGTAGCAAGCAATTGTATACTTATAAATGCCACACCAACATTCATTGACTACATACTACATGAAATTAAGTATAATAAAATTAAACTGAAAATAAATAAATTTTAGCAGTAAATTATTACAAAGTTGATAATAAAAAAAAATGTCAGTCTGCAAATCCAGTCAGTCTTACCGAACCACAGGACCTGTATACTTTAATTTCTTGCATTATTACTATAGTTCTTGCCTACATTTATAGTCATTGTCATTTCCATTTATCTTTTATACCTGTCTGGTCTTATACCTTTTATTTTTCTGTTAAACATTTGCTTATACATTTTTGTACCATCTTGTATGCATTCCCCCTGGAGACAACATTACCATCCTGGAAAGCATTCTCTCCCACCACTCTCAAATCATCCATAATAAAACCATTCTCCTTGGGGATGTAAATATTGACTGACTTTCTCTTCAAGCACCCAACTCAACTTCTTTCTTCAACTTGCATGGCTTTGTGCAGCTAATCTGTATACCCACTCATACCAACAAATCCTATCTCACTAGCTCTATCTCCTAGATTGGATCTTAGTCTCCCACCCCCCAAAAATACCATAATCCTGAGACCCTACCTAATGTCCTCAGTGATCACTCCCCTGTAAGAGCCATCAGATATATTCCTCACTTCACCAGGCCCCACAGGTACATCACCCCCCTGCAGACTTTCCACCTTCTGCCCAGAGACCTTCAAAGAACATCTATCCAGAATTAACTGGTCACATCTAACCACTCTCCCCCTTGGCAACACTGTCCATTCATTCAACTCTACCTTTTTAAACATCCTAAGCTCTCTTGCTCCTCTCCGCACAGTCAGAAACAAATCTAATATATCTCCATGGCTAATTAATCCTACCATACCCTAATGAAAAAAAAAGGAGATAAGATGTGGAAATTATGGATAAAAACCAAGATCTCCACTCATTTACAAAACTATAAAGAACTCAGAAACCTGGTCACAAAACATATCCACATAGACAAAAAGGAATCCTACACCAATCCCCCCACACCCAAAGGTCAAACCCCCAAAAATTTTGGAACTCTATAAATCACATTTTACATTCTGAAAACCGTTCCTCCCCTAACCTCTGCCCAAACAACATAGCAGAAGAAACTGCTGGCTTTTTCAGCACCCACTTTATAGAATCTATAACTAAGATGATTAACTCTTTCCCCTCTAGAAACAATGCTAATAACTTCTCCAGTTCCACTTCTTCACCAAATCCCTCCAAACTCTTTCATCCTCAAAACAGCACCTACTAGCTATATAACATCTTTACTCCAAAACTTAAACCATGCTGTCCTTCTGCTGACAATCTACTTCCCTATTTAATGCAGATTGCTGCAGAACCCCTTGTTCTCCCTGTATCTATCTTAATCAATTGCTCCATCTCTGAATCTCATGTCTGCTCCTTATGGAAAAAATTCTACACCCTACCCATACATAAAGAAGGTAACTTTGCCGACATCTCTAATTTCAGGCCAATCGCAATCTTGTCTTCTCTCTCAAAAATATTGGAAAAATTTATCCACAAACAAGTTATGCAATACCTACTTCAGGGAAACCTACTTACACCCACACAACATGGCTTTCACCCCAAACATAGCACCTCAGCTGCACTAATATCTTTCATACATACCATATCTCTTGCTCATGATAACAATAAACTGATCTCCTGCATATTCTTGGACCTCTCCAAGGCCTTTAATACGGTCTCCCATCCTCTTCTTCTGGCCAAATTGTCAAACCTTAATTTCTCTTCTTCTACAGTTCCTGGTTTTCTAGCTACCTCTCTGATCACCTGCAATCTGTCAAATGGCTCTCTGCTCTATCCCCTCCCCTCCCAGTGAAAATGGGAGTCTCCCAAGGATCTATCCTTGGCCCAATACCCTTTAATATTTTCACTAATTTACTACATACCACTTGTCCCCAGTCATCCCTTTTACAATATGCCGATGACTAAACTGTCACCACCATCGCAGACACTTCCTCTGACCTCAACTCTTCCACCCAAGCATCCTTTAACTCTGTTGAATCCTGGCTCTATGACAACAAACTAATTCTCAACCCTAAGAAAACTAAGCTCTTACTCTTTCTCCCCAAAAACCTCACTAATCTCAAATTTACTTTTACTATACTGTCCAGCAATAACACATCTATCACAGCTGAATCTAGCACAAAACTGCTAGGAGTCACAATCAATGACCAACTTAAGTTTGATTTATATGTGTCTAATTGTATTAAAAAGACACACCAAAAACTGGGACTCCTTTACTGGAACAAAAAGTACTTAACTAGCAAGGCAAAAATAACTCTCTCACATGCATACCTTTTTCCTAGTTTATTGTATAGCTGTCACATTCTTACTAATATGAACTCCTTACTCCTAACCAAACTTGAATCAACCTACAATAAGGTGGCTAGATTTGCTGCAAACCATACTTATAAGTCTCACCACTGTCTTTCCCTAAGACAATTAGACTGGCTAGAATTATCATACCAGCTCCTCTTCCTTAAGTTCAGATTATTCACTCAATCCTGTACCAGTACTCTTTCTGTCCTAGCCTTACTCCTAGTATATCTAAATATTGCCCAACTAGACCTCTGTGTAGCTCTGGCCAAGACCTGCTACAAGTATATAAACCCAAGACCACTGGTTGCAACCTCTACAATTACAACCCTACCATATCCTGGAACAAACTTCCCTTAGAAATTATATCCCTTAAACACCCTAATCAATTCAAAACAGCCACTAGAGAATATCTAAAAACAAACTGGTCTTGCCACTGCACTCATCCTCCCTAAACTACTTTCCCATGTATCTAAGACTCCTATCACCTCTCCCACTTACACTCTCTCCCTGTATAATTTCTCACTAGCCCCCTTTTTCCTGCATAATCTCACTAGCCCCTTTCCTTGAGCAACCTGCAATCTTATCTTAGCCTTTCAACCTCCTTTACCCATCTCTCTTCCTCTTCACTCTGCTCCTATTCTCTCTCCTATTTTGGAACTATATTAGCCAAAATGTCTACAAATTATTGTTTGCAACATGGATATAGAACTGTTTATGTATTTCACTTGTATTGCTTTAATGCTTTACTCTTGGCACAGCCTCATTATCAACTACTAGTGTAAAGCTATACTCACATTGCATGTAAGTAGTGAATACTTACTTATTTTGAATATAATCTAATTCTGTTATGTAATTAAATTGTATCTCACTGTGGAGCTTTTCTCCCCGGGTCTCTGCTGAAAATGGGCCACTAAGCTTAGTCCAACTAACCTGGTCCCGGACAACAAATGTAAAATAAAATAAATAAATAAATAATATAATATATTTTTTCTTCCTTCACATATTTTCTTTACAAATTTAATTGTCTCTCTATATTATTTCCCTCACACTGTTTTCTTTTAGTATCCTATTACTTTATCAGAAATATTGAAGTATAGGATATAGGCCCATGGAAGTCATTGTTCCACTGTATTCGGCATTCATCAGACCTATCATTGAGTACAATGTCCCCCTTGGTATGTACCTAGCCAACCATATCCAACAATTGGCATGTCCACAGAGGTTCTTCACTAAAAGAAGACAGGGCATAAGTAGCATCCTATGCAGACTGCCTCAAGGCCTTATCCCAGTATTCTGTCTCCTAGAGGCTGTTGAGGGGAGATCTATGCCTAGCGTACAAGGGATTGTCAGACCCCACTCTGATGGACCTCCTGCATATCGACAAAACAAACTGCACTGGAATTACCCATTCTAAAGACTTAAACCTTGCCTGTGATATAAATATGACCTGCTGGACAAACAGGTATTTATCCCAGAGACTACCCTGTCTATTGAACAGGTTCCACATCCATGTGAAGCAGAGTTCTTCCCTAATCCAATTCAAGTATACCTTGGACAATTGGATGGGGAACTGGAAATGAATCCCTTGTTTGGCACCTATGTCTCTAATGAACACATGCAACTAGTAAATAGTTTATCTCCCAGGCCCCTGCTTGTAAATGTTTTGTCTCCCAGTCCCCTGCTTACACTTATCAAGGGTGTCAGAACTTGTCAGAGATTTGGGATGCATGGCTAGGCTTAAAAAGCCCTTGTGGTCATTAGCCTAGTAAACACCTATGACTCTATGAACCTATGAACCTGTGAGTAGAACGAATATTCTTATTTAAAAATACAATATGAATGCTATGTATTTCCTTGTGTAAAAGCACCCTTTAATAACAGTGATTTTCTCTCTGGAATTTTATTGAAAAGGGGCCAAGTAGGATTGGTTCAACTAACAAACTGTAAGTAATTAAATAAAGAAATAGATTATTTAAAAAAATTGCCTAGTATCATGGCTCACATACTTCTACAGTGATATACAATTATTGCTTACATATACAACAGCTTTGAAAAAGGCAGTTGTTACCAACATTTAAATAATGCTTATTAAGGCTAACTAATTATGATGGGGAAAGTTTTGAAAGAATAATTTTAATGCCCACTTTATTTACTTTATACACAGATTTTATTCAATAGTTAAATAGGACGAAAACTGGATTGTTCAAACTAACATGTAAAGTTAATGTAAAAAATATGTCACCTGAAAAAACTTGCATTCAAAGATGTGCTGTAGTGGTTGCTGGTGGGACCTATTCTTTTTAAAATTATCTCATACTTTCAAACAAGGACGGTATAGGTAACAGTAAATCAGCTTATGACATCAAGGTGGGAACAGGTTTAGTTATATTTAGTAATCAGAGAAAACTTCAAAGTTATTTTGATTCATAAATAAATTGAGGAATAGAGTGTGGTGCCTCCTTCAGCACTAAAAATGTTGCAGTGTATATTTTGGTAAAAACAAACAGGAACAGGTGTGCTCTTAATGACTAGTTAGAACCAGCAATGAGTTATATTACACATATTTGAATAACAATAGACAGAAATGTAAAATTTGGAATGCATGTTAGCCTTATTATGCTTTATAACAATTACAAATAGTTTATGCACCATTTAATCCAAGTATTATCATACGTGAATATTAGACTCATCGCAATGAAGAGCTATTTTAAGCCTAGTCAGTAACTCAAGGTTTGACTCAAACTGTTTACCTTATGTCTTTCAGGTAAAGACCTTAACAACTATGCCACACCCACCCACTCTGGAATCCAATATGATTCAAAAGTTATGATCTCAGTAAAACACAAGGGCTAGCCTATGACCTTTAAGTTTTGCACCGTTGCCAGCAATATAAGTAACACAGGACCAGCAATATGGGATTTGAATCATGCTACCAGTACCCACTTCTGTACAAAATGGTAGTGAGCTTTATTGGTATAAATGTAAAACAAATGTCTAGAGTAACAGCCAGGGCATAGCACATCAAAATAAGATTTGCACTCTGCAGTTATAGATCTTTTTTTTACTCACTTGCTGCCTAGGATTTCACCCACTTCAGACTCTGGCCACTGTCTTTCAGCACAAATTTGAAACTTGATCAACATTATTTTGCATGTGCCCACACACAAATACACACACACACACACACACACACACACACACACACACACACACACACACACACACACACACACAAGCACACCCACATGAACACACACTACTTTTTCAGAATTCAGGAAATGCTGCCATCAACTAAATTACACTGGCAATCCAAAAAGACAAATTAGCGTTTACCTTTCAGAAGCAGCCTTTGAATGTATGAGTGCTAGTAGCAGCTTACTGTTTACATCTCATACATTTTTCTTTCTCAGTACAGTAATATTTTCTTGCTGTATTACAATTTACCTTATGCTCCTCCTTCTTAGACTCAAGCATTTTTTTCAGAAATCCTGAGGAAATGAAGGTTGCATTCCCCGATAAAACTATAAGGTTGATTAGGATGATATATGAGACAACAGAGGCAAACATTAAAGTGAGGGGGTCCTTTCTGATAAGTTCTATTTGAGAAGAGGAACTAGGCAGAGGTGTTCTTTTTCCTCTTTGCTATTTGCATTATATTTAGAACCATTGGCAAAGAAAATAAGGGACTTAGAAATACAAGCATATAATTGGTATGGTAGTCAAGAAAAGCTGACTTTATTTGCAGATTATATTATTTTGAACCTGTTAAAAGCAGAAAATGACATTTCATTGCGGTGATATATTCTGAGACAGTTTCAGGTCTTTTCTGGATACAAAATTAATGAAGATGAAAGAAAGAAAATATCTGCAAAATATACACCCACACGTGAATTGGTTCAGTAATACCCATAGATGACAAAAAAGAAGTACTTAGGAGTATGGCTTAAAAAAAGATTCTGTAATGGCAACAATGGATACGTGAGAAGGGGTTCCCCTTCAAATCTTTGAAACCTGAGATCATCAAAGACCACATCATCGAGATGAAAATAAAGAAAACTCATTTGAGTGAAAGACTGGAGCAACGAAGATCTTTCCACTGTAAGTAACCTGTTGGCTGAAAAGGTGAACCTTGTCCTTTTCTCAGCTGTAGTGTGATCTCGGGGTTCAGACTTTCGCTGAAATGGATTTTCATTATTTTATATCAACAATGTAGTCTTCAATGATCTCGGGTTTTGACAATCTGAAGTAAACCCATGGGAAGAGACTAAACAAAAGATAACACAAAAACTGAGAAATTGGAAACTCTGTTTTATTGATATGAATTGCAAGATGCAAGCAGTGAAAATGTTTTTAGTCCATTTAGTTTCAGACACAGTTCAGGCATATTTTTATCAACCAGGGGAGGAGTTGTGGATAGCAGTTAAGAAAGAATTCAAGTATTTTACCTGGGAGGAAAGGGTCAAGTGGGGTAAGCTGATCCTTCCAATAGAACAAAGTGGTTTGGGATTACCTGATTTGAAGGGGTATTTCAGAGCTACACAATTAAGGCCGCTATATAGAGCACAGGCAGAAACCTATAACTCAAAATGGAAAGGGATGATAATGAAAAAGAGGGAAATCTCAAGAAATAAGGAGGGACTGGGATTTTGGATGCAGATCCTTAAGGAGAATAGCAATAACCATATAGAATATTATATTCATAAAGTAGCAGAAAGTATTCTAAGAACTAAACCAACATGGGGCTGGACAGAGGAGATTCCGCCAATATGAATGATGCAATTAGGGTACAGAGAATAGGCAAAAGGAGACCGGAATTTGCTGGACAAAACTGGCAAAGGAACCAATGCATTTAGAGCAAATATTTAGAGAGGGAAACATAATAAAATGGGAAGTCTAGAGATTGCCTTCTGTATCAAGAACTGATGTCAGACTATAGGAAAAGAGAATAAAAGTATCCTAAGTGAAAGGGGTTCCAGTATGTAGGTCACGAGACAATTGCCTGTGACCTACAATGCTGAAAGCAGAATGCTGCAGCACTGCTAGACTGTAGAACAGTGCAGCCAAAAGAGAGCTACATGGTGGGATTGCACATAGATGGTTAAACCGTCACATAGAGATGATCCCTAACATAACTAAGCAGACTGTTTCCTGACAGTGGAAACAGACTCGCTAGACAAGCTATTATCAGCACAAGTCAGCTAAGTGGGTCCAACAACACCAAAAAAAAAGAAAACAGCATACCTGCTAAATGCACACGCACAGTAATCCCCAAACAGAACCCTTGCAGGAAACCATGGAGTGGGAAGCTGCAAGATGTGACCAGCCAAAGAAGCTGCAGCTGCAGCTGATAGATACACTGATACATGTGCACAGTCAGTAGCACAAGCACATTCACAAGGCATCCCAGCAACAGAAATAATGTGCCTGTTAGAGCCTTCCTAGTGCATGCCTCTCAACCTCTTAGAACAAGTCATCTGGGCAAAGACATAAATAAAAGTAAGAAAAAGGCCCAAAAAGAGGGGCAAATTGTAAATTCTGCTTTTACAAGCTTAGAAAGTTGATAGAATAACAGGTTTTGCATTAGCATGACTTTTCTGAAGGGTATGAAGTCTGAAACTCAGTTGTCTGTCATTATTTTCTAACTTCAATATCTATCTATCTATCTATCTATCTATCTATCTATTTATGTATTTATTAATGTTATGTAAACTAATTAAATAAATAAATGTAACAGTCATCCACAAATAATCCACAAGTAAAGGAAAGCCAGAAGCACAACAGCAGTTTGCCTTGCAAGACAGAAATACATACATACAGACAACAACAGGCATTCCTGAATAAGACATATCCCTGTAATACCAAGTGCATTAAAAATAGTGTTATCACTGCTGCACTATCCCTTATACATGACATGCCAATAGCCAACCCAACTGATATCCCATTTATGGCTGACCTGTCGCAGGTGTAAACAGGACAACCCTGGCAATTAATGACTACCTAACCAACAGTACAGAAGCAACCACTATAGAAGGGACAGTGACACATAGGAGAGGGAAAGCACATATCGGACACATAGGAGAATAAACCCACCTCACTGTCAACAGCTAATCGTACACTACTGAAGCAACATGTGTGTAATGTGGGGGTTGCCAAATCGATCCTATGGTTGTTGCAGATGGGTACTCACACATATGCAGAGGCATGTAGGCAGAAAAGGGTGCTACACAGGGGAACATCCATTAGTAACGGCTGCCTCTGAAACTGAGACTGTGCACCACACCCTGATTGGTCAGCTTCAATAGCTAGGAGTTAAAGGGGACCTGTGCAGTACATGCAGATCCAGTAGTGTAAAACAAGCTGTATAGACACCTACAGGACTACAGTCAGTTGTCAATTCCACGGCTGTGTGAATTGGACATAGAGAATCCCTTGAAGGAAAGTTAGTAAGAGCAGGATGGTATGTATATTGCTACAAAGGGCCATTTTGGCAGACAGTGCCTATTCATAAAGGTACAACACAAGGCAATGCACTGCAGCATAACCATAGTCTGATAGTGGCCTATACCTAAGTAGTGTCAATGTACTGTTCCCTGATACACTGGATCTGATGGATGCTAAGAGGCCAACCACAAGTAGTGTTGCCACGATGGAATCTGCATATGTGTATAGCCCAGGCAAGCTTCGCAACAGATACTGGACAGTGCCCAAGCCAACGAGGCAAACCAGTGCTGGCAGTTGAGGGATACCTGTACCACTTAGAGTGGGATGTCCTCTCCAAATGGTACTGGGCATGTGTTGAGTGGAGAATAAAGGCCTGCAGGGGCTGTGCTAGCACACAGGAGCAGCGGCGGTTTAACAAGGTTAAACTATTCGGGCTACCTAAATTCCACTCTTCAAATTTTCCCTTAAATCTACCTTCCTCAAACTGTACTGCCGATCTAACCAGCGTATCCTATAACTAAAAACTTCATCTCTACTTGATTCCCAAGTAGACTATTCTCTATCTGTAAAGCCTAGCACTTGCTCCTACAGTACTTGCACCTCGATTAAGCACTATTATTATAGATAGTACCCCACCAGCCTAGAACCCACATCCCCGGAGTCTTTTGTAAGTTTTTTATCTATTACTTCTAGCATGTCGAGGGATCAGTTGCTAGTGTCCTCTCCTGCTCAACTGGTGAACCTGGGAATATTGAGGCAATGTTACAATTGCCTCATGTACACAGACAATCCTCTCCTTCTCCCACAAAACACAAATACATGCGAGAGATGCAACTATACGGCCAAACTGGAGGCTGAGCTCTCTCAACATAGGACTGGCAAGACCAGACAGGAGGAGAAGGTAACCACACACACTACAACAGTGTTTTACAAATGGGGTGATAGGCACGGGATACCCATTGTGTAAGTACAGTCACCACGTGCATCAGAACCATATCAGTCTGTCCATGCATTGATGGTATGGATGACAGGGATGTTTCACAGGTATCATCATATGCACAAGGCATCCTAGTGCTGACACATGTACACCTACAACATAAATGGATAACATTATAGAGATCACAAACAGCCAGTGTTACTAACAGCTATAAGGCATCACTGCTGGAAGGCTACACTAACTTTGATATATGCATTGCATTTTACTCCCTACAACATGTTACACTGCAGTACTGTGGTACACTGTTGTACAGTCATTGTGTGCATCAGAGCCATATCAGCCTGTCCCTGCATTGATGGTATGGATGGCAGGGATGTGGCACAGGTATCATCAAATCCACAGGGTGTGATGTTGGTTTGCCAGAGGCCGAGGGGGGCCCATACATTTGACAGCATGTGTGTGGGTGAGGGGTGTACTGTTGGGAGCTGGGAGAGGTGATGTGGCATGTGTAGGTATGAGGTTGCCCTAGGTGTGTTTGCATAGTGTGTGGGTATGCATGCACAGAGTTCTGCCATGTGGCTGCCCTACAGGTGTTTATGGACAGCTGCAGACCATACCTGGCAGGGTGTGCAGTTCACTTCCCTCTGGCCATGAACACATGGACTGTGCCTGCCAGGGGTTCCACAGGCATGTCCAGGTACAGGCCACAAAGCCGTTGCCCCACTCCCGACACATGTTCAAGCACAGACAGACCACAGACAATGAGGGCCATCATCTCACCAGACCATCTATCCATGAACTCAGTTAATCCACAGATGGCACCAGCCAGTTCACGGGCATTGTCATTTGCAGATGTGAGAGCAGCCCTCTGTAGCATCAGGCCATGTCTGTGATAATGTTCTATATGTGCCTGCCCCACCATGACAGCCTGAAACATGCTCCTGCTGGTACCAGTTATGTCACCTCTGCCAGAGGCATGATGTCCATCCAATGGCCCTACCATGAGCACCCTGGGACATCTGCCTATTTGGTGCCCTACCAGACATCCAGCTATGCCTGTTGCAACCAGACATAGTAGGAGTGGTTACCACACTTTCCTGTGCACTGCCACTGAATGCTAGTTGTCCCTCCGCTATGGCCACTGGTGATGGGGTGTGTGCAGGCACTGAAACTGTGTGCGGGGTTGGGGTGGCTAAAAGGTGGATGTCAAATGTTGGCGCTGTGTCAGCCCTTGACAGCCCCACCTGTGCCTCAACATTAATATCATCATCTTTGATGTCTGTATGGACACCAACATCAGATTGCATGCAGGAGGGACCCTGACCCACCTCGCCACCTGTGGGGGAAAACAATAAATGCACTTTAAAATCTGTACAGCATTACCTAACAGTACACACGCACACACACACACACACACACACACACACACACACACACACACACACACACACACACACACACACACACACACACACACACACACACAAAACTCCGTAATACCTACCTGTCCATGGCTTTAAAGACAGTCCCACATATATGTCCATGTGTTACCCCATCCTGCATCACACTTGTTAACATACACACATTGATACCACTCATTAACATATCCGTCCTCTAAATGTCTACACAAGTGGCCACAACACAATGCCTGCTGCTACTTTTGCTGCCTGACCTGTGTGTAGTGGTTTTACATGACCTTACTGCTGTCATTCGGTATGCACCCTCTGTATGTCCAGACATGATGTGCATGGCCCCTATAGGTGTGGGTTACTATGTTGTATCCATAATATCTAGCACTGGTGTGTCATGTGTATGTAATGCTCAGTACATGCCAGATATGCTGCTCATTCAGCCTATCATGTGACAACTGTAATATCTGGATACACTCCCTGATGTTGACTAGTACTTCCCCAATGCATTTCTAGTGCTGCATATGTGGGTTATAGGTGATCTCTGCTGAATGTGATATTAAGGGTGTACCTGGTGTCTACCTTCCCTCTGGATGCCTGTTCCATGCTACAGACCATATTATACTATTTGTTGTCCTGTGATTACACACATGGCAGGTATTCCTGGTGTGCAATGTGGCAGTCCATGTACTGCATGGTCCCAAAGGGAGGTACAACTATATGAACACCCCACAATCTCACATGTGCATACATGGCCACTCACACAAACACACACATGCCATACACATACACATCCTACATGCATCTACTTCCTTCCACTTCACCAGAGTGACACTGCAGACAAACTAACTAACCACCAGGATGTGCGTGCATGCACACACACACACACACACACACACACACACACACACACACACACACACACACACACACACGCATAGAGGTGAGGTTGCACAATGATAGTACACACAGTACTCCTATTACCCATCTGTCAATATGCAGAACATATGGTACAGAACAGCATGCAGTTCAGCTATAGTCAATCCATGCTAGCAACAGTATACATGTGTGTGATGCATGTGCTGTGTCACTAGGTGATGCCCCTTCCCCTGGATGCCACTGCACCCATGTACACAGTATTGCTGTGCACCTGTTCTGCATCCTGCTATGTACTGTGCACCACAACTACAGGTGTGAAACCCATTGTGGAATGTGTAGTACTGTGTCAGTTATGTCAGCTTTACTGCTTACAACCCCTATGTTTTTCAGCAACACATACCTGTTATGATATATGGACAGTTGTCATTGGTGAATGCCTGATGCCTGATTTACAGCTGTCAATATCAATGGACCATGTATGACCAATCCAATACTATTACACTTACAATCATCAGAGCATACCATGGCTATGGGGGTGTACACAGCTTTACTGATTTGATGCACCCATCATTGATCTGCCATGGGACCACATCACCACATATCTTAGCAGTACACGAGCCCGATGTGTGACATATGTCCTGTACTTTCACATGCAGTGTCTACAGATTGTGTTAGGTGTGCGGCTGCTGACCATGATGCATACACACAGTGTGGGCATATGTGTGCACACCCTTATCATGACGGTTTATCACACCTCTTGTTGTGTGTATTACAGCAGTCACTACTCCTGGGAGGGGTTTACCAGCGTGGGCCATCTGCATTTGCCAGTGTATGTTCAGTCTGCTCTACACATGTCCCCCTATTCTGCATGATTGCAAGTTCAACTCATGTGCACATCCCATGGTCACTATTGCTGTGGGGTTAGGGTTACAGCTGCCACAGGTCCTGAACCTGACTATGTGCAGACAGAGCCATTCCTAGCATCCTTAGGATCCCTGCTGCAGTGCACTAGTGTGTCATGCTGAAACCCCTCTCCTTCAGCCTTTATGCAGATGCATGACAAGTAAGCCCTACACATGTGTCACTTTGCAGTGTCCCATACACTTAACACCACATGTTGCAGCCTAGACCCAGATGATAATGTGGACCACTGTAATGCCTTATTCCATGGTGTATCTCTGCAGCAGTTGCCATTGTCATACAGGTATTTACATTGGTGTTGCACTGTATATGGGTGTTGTTCCGAACATGTCCCTACTGTCGGCCATGTCTACCACCATTATATTACTCCCTGTGGAGACATTCCGCAATGACAGGATGTTAGTTATCATGCAGGTGTCTGACATACCCTTCCTATACCCCATCATGGTCACCCCTGTGACACCATACATTTCACAGCAACAATACATGCACATGTAGAGCATGCATTCAGGGAAGGTGTGTTAGATGTGTGCATGGAATATACCATCGTCCTTACATGCCCGGTGTGTTGGCAAGCATCTACATAAACCATACTCACCATCTGCAAGCTGCTGCCTTGGCAATATCTTGGAGGGACCTACATAAGAGGGTGAGAGATGCAATGTCAGTGGCCACACCTGTGGCAGTGTTACATGGTGGGTGCAGTATTACAATACATCAACGATACATTTCCATGATACTACTACATCTGGACATTTATTTATCACTACAATGCAGCAACACAATATATCTATGACATGTCAGATATGCATGATCTACCTGTACCAATGCAGATGTATTCAAAACAGTGGTCTACTAGTGTGCCCTGTATCCTTACCTGCATGCTCCTCAGCCAGTGTGTGGGTGCCACCCACATCCATGAAGGTGTCCAGCGGTTGGTGGCTGGCCAGATGGGCAAGTGCCACGAGGCTGGCCAGGAGCTCCTCCACACATGTCAGGGGAGATGGATGGCATGCCTCCCCATGTGGCGAGGTGATCTGCCCAGACTTTAGCAGCATGCCGACAGCATTGTGAAGCAGGTCAGTACAATGATGGCAGACCTGCTCATAACTGGGGTGCAGTCTGACATCATTGACCCTGTGGACTAGGTCATTCCACAGAGCGGTCCACCCCTGCTGTTCATGAGCAGCCCTGCCAAACAGCACTGGGTAGTGCTGGATCAGGTGTGATATAAGCACATCATTCTCCTCTGTTGAATAGGTAGGCAAGTGTGCATGTGACATCTTGGCTGAAAGACATAAAGACATAAAAATAGAAACAGGTCTAAGCAACTTATACAGCAAGGTTACCACAGTTTGTAATACACATCTCTGTCACCCCCACCATATCAGCTTCAAAAAACTGCACACACAACCTATTAGGTATGGCTACAGCTTACCTACCAGTGGGACAGATGTTGCATTGTACCACACATTCTGCTATGTGATTGTAGCCATTTCCTCTACATGGACACTATCATTGTTGGCCTGTAACAGACTATTCACCTGCATGCTATTGTCAGGACCACTATGTTTCCATATATGCCAGCGGTATGGCTGCTTTGAGATTGCTGCACATCTGACATTCTGTGTTATTGGGGATATATATGCATGCTGTTGGACATGTTCTGTGATTGTATAGACAATTACTACCAACATATGTTCTATAACAGTGACACAATAACATGTATATGTTGTATTGGCCAGCAGAACCACCTCTCCAAACCCATCTGCCCTTGATACCTGGACACATCACATATGTGTGTCCCAACCTGGGGCCTCCTCATGTACTGGTCCAGCAATACCATCGGGTAGAACCAACCCAGGGGATGTTGTCCCCTCTGGGGTCATGCACAGACATGTCCTTGTACCCCGAGGTCAGGTCTAAGGTCTGTTCCATACCGGGCTCCACAAACACATGTGGGATGTGCTACATTAGTTGGAGGCACCCAGTACACATTCACAGGGCCAACATGCTCCACCTGCTCAGCCTCCAGGCCACGCACCTGGACTGCTGTTGTGAGTAGCAGTGGGTGGGAGGCTTGTTCCCATTGTGCCCATATTGGAGCTCATGGGGCATCCACATCATAGACCACACACACAAATCAGGGTTTTTACCCACCACATGTGTCACATACCACTCCTGTACACTGTCCTCTATATCTACCAACCCTGACCACCTCCACAAGTATGCCTGCCATACTTCCCCATATTCCCAGTGCATACTTCACAGACGAGGGCAATGTGGTCCCAACAAGGGACTAACATGTGACATACCCTTCCATGTTGCACACACTGCCAGCTGTAGATATCTGTGTGTATTGCTATGTGTGTTGGTGCCTCGCACATAGCACACATCACTGTAGTAGTAATATAGGGGACATGTCTTTACATACATATATGTTTGTGATTGTGTTTGTATATATGTAGACATGTACATATAGGCATATATCTATATATGTGTAGATATATGTGCATATATATGTCTACAAATGGGTATCCGTATATCTGCGGACATACATATCGATATATATATCTTTATATATTATATATGTGACATATGTACACATATACATACCTATATGTAGTGTACATGCAGACATCATGTCCACAATCTCACAACACCTTCCTGCACAGCTGCACTGTTCTGCCTTGCTACAACACAGACAGGTGCCACATATGGACATAGACAGATATTAGGGGGGTATATGTAGGATCCGATTGCAGTGCAGTGGCAGAGCAGTTGCTTTATGAGCAGGCATTCTCGGTTCGAATCCCACTGCAGTACATTCCATTTTCCATGGCAAAGCACATTATGACTAATATTTATGTTGCATGACCCACTAAATAACTTATATTTATGAACTGGAGTACTGCAGTAAATGCACACGTGAGGTGTCAGTATCATAATGAATAAAGCACTAGTAAGCAGGTTTAAGCACCAATAAGCAGTAGTAAGCATATTTAAGCACTAATAAGTGCATTTAAGCCCTTTTGCATGTGGGTAAGCAATGTGCACACAAATTAAGCAAATTAAGCAATTTTGAAGCTAACTGTCTGTAAGCAGATGTAAATGAAGGTTAGCATTGCTTACCCTCATGCAAACCCACTTACAAATGCTCAAAAGTGCCTTAATCACTCTGTATCCAATGGCCCTTGTTCTGCCCAGCAACAAAATAAATAACCACGCAGGTCTCAAACCCAAAACCCTCTACACCATAATCACAGTAAGCCATCACCAAGCCATAACAGATGTACAGAAGAATGAGGTATCAGCAAACAAGTCTTCACCTTAGTAAAACCAAAGTGAACCTGTGAAAGGAATCAATATATCGACATATGTGCCTTAACCCACTACATAACATAAATATGTGAAGTGGAGTACAGCAGTAAGCCCAGAAGTCAGGTGTAATTGTAATGATAATGAAATAATTGATATCACAAACTTCTTTATGCCACATTTCACTGTTGTAGTTTGGATATCATCCACCTGCATGGCAAGCTAAGATTTTGTAATAAAATGTTCTATTTTATTAGAAGGTTAGCACACATTTGTTTAAACTAAAGGGAAAAGCAGACTGCCAGGCATGTCATGATTATTAAGGGCATTGGGTACAGATATTGATAAAATGTTAAGGTTCTACAAACAGAAATGTTAGAATAATACTGTTTGTGCTACACGTGAATTTGTGTCTGTTGACATGAGAGGCGGCATTACCTAAAATCAAATAAATATTGAACTTAGTTCAGGAAGTTAGCTATAGATAAAAAACAAAGTCATATAGCAATCAAAGGCCACAGATTTTTCTGTGTCTGAAGACGTGTTTATTTAAAGTAGTTTAAATACATTTAACACCAGGGTTTTTGTAATCTTTTACTAAGCTGGATTAACTGACATAACCATTTTAGGTTGATATACTTTTTGCATGTCTTGCTGATAACCCTCCTAAAAGGATACACTTTTTCCTTTTAAAACTGTTGAATACAGGTCAGGAGCTACATGTGCTTGGCACTACTAAACTTCTTGTATTTACACTATCAAGTTATAGTGAAAGGTTTAAGGCTCAGCATACCAGTGACTGAAACTAGTGAAAGTACTAACCCTAAAACAGTTCAGAGACGCAAAGACAAAATTGCATTCATGGCACAATTCAGCAACAGGTGCTCTACAGAGGTGGTACCAAAGGGCACTACAGAGGTGCTGGAAAAAAGCACAGTCAGTTACCTGGCAGAAGTCCTTATGTTAGATTTGGGCAAATTTTGGGCAAAGGATCTACCATGCACAAAAGGATTCTGGTTATTTGTCAATCAAAACAGAAGCATTGATCCTTATAGCTGTTATTTTTTTTGTTCTGTAACTGGGGTAGTGGACCAATCTCAGACGGCCCATTTCATAGACAGTCTAGAAAACAGGAATCATAAATGCAGAGAGCATTAGAATGGTTGCTCAAGTATACATTACAGTTAATCCACACATATTATCTCTTATTAATATTTCATACCAGTTGTGTTTTTGAAGCCCAGTAGGTGATGGAAGAGAAGGAAGGAGTGTATGAGCCAAGCAGATTCCCAGCAATAAATAGAATCATGACAAAGTGAAACATATTCAGTGGCAGAATTACAGATTTTTGCATAATTATTATCAAGCAATGCAGACTTGTCAATTTCTGCTATGTGTAGTATGCATATAGGTTACCACCCACTATGCATAAATGGCTCACAGATGTGATTTTATAGAAACTCTGTGCAATCACTGCATATTAGACACTGATACAGACCCCCACTGGGCAGATGCTGACACTCTGAGAACAGGGTTACCACTGACATCATACACTTTCAGGTAGTTTCTAGATGTGGTACTGCCACAAACCCTATATTATAAGATGTGCTCATGAAGCACATTAACAGGATAAGGTCACCATGTTCCATTTGTACTCAGTGGTAAATGACTTATTCATTGTGTTTACAGCACAGTGGGCTCATGTGACTGTGGGTACATCATATGGCATCATGTGGTCATTGGAACAAAATTGAATTCTATGCCTTCATCTATAAGGTCACAAGTAACATTCCTGGAGACTGAGATGACCTGATACTGTAAAACAGTACAGGGTTACTATGCATTTTAGGAAGGATCAAGGATTTATGTCCAGCTAATTACTAAGTGATGTACCTCAAAAAATATATAACAATAATACGTAGTGGGAATGTAGTGCAATGATACACTGTGAAATACTTTTAAGTTATGGAAGGCTCAATTCCACTGACATCAGTCCTGAGACAGATATCAGGGGCAACAAAAGAAAAATAAAACACTAACAAATATAGCTGGCAGGTACCTGATATTTGCAAGATGACTGCAGCAATTAAGAAATTCATATATTGTGCAGTTGCTGAGCAGTGAAGCAACAAAATGAAGGGTGACATATTACTGTGTGAATAACCCCAGTAGTTGCATTTATATGTGCAGTTATAAGACAGGAGAGGGTAAGGAATGGCATATACAGGTGTATAACAGATGTTATGCATTGTAAGTGAAAATCAGAAAAAGTAAACAGCACAGCATGCACATGCAATGTTCGTGGATGGTATGGCAGAGGGTGACTAGAGACCAAACAACTCCTTAATTTGTAACTGTAACTGCATTACCCTGCGTCTTGTTATTATATTTATATAACTGATAATTCCTTGACTCTTTTACTTGTACCTTACATTATTGTTATCACTATACAGTCCCCTAACTTTTCTGTCTCCCTTTTGCTTCTTTCCTGTCCATACCGCACACTTTATAAACACACAAGTTTCTATCTCCTACTTTACCTCTCTTGCAATTCCTTACCTCTCACGACCCTGTAATATAAGATAGGTATATTAAATACATTATAATACACAAAAATGATTACACTATCAAGCAGAATCATATTGATCTGAATCATGGAACTCTGAAGACCACTTGTCTCATGTATACCATCTCCTTAATAACAGCTAATGCCTGTAATGCACAAGTATGCTTCATCTAATATATGTAAAAATGATGTGCTATCCATTATTGTATATCTTTCTTGTATGTGAAAATGTTCATTGTAATATGCAAATTGTCTCTGGAGCTTTTCTCCCTGGACCTCCACTGAAAATGTGCACCCACTCAGTTGGACTTCCCGGTAATCAAATGTCAAAACCCTTGGCCTTCTAGGCTGGGCCATGGTTGAAATGGATCTGTATAAATGTAGCAGGGTCTGACCACAGACTCTGCAGTATCTTTTTAATTTTAGTGGTTTTTATTTTTGTTTTAATTTGTTTGAATTCAATTGATGTTAAGGTATAATATCTATCATCTATCTATCTATCTATCTATCTATCTATCTATCTATCTATCTATCTATCTATTGGATAAACAGATTCAGTCAAGAGATCACCATGCATCCACTACTTGGTGCATTTTTGAAATGACACCTTGATCATGAGGATCTTTTTTGTTAGGAATTAAAATCTGATGGTTGGTGGCTCTGAAGCTTTGTTTATATGCTCATGAAAAGCAACTTTTCAGCAGTGTGTTTGACTCTACATATATAGAGCTTCTTTGAAATATACTGGACATGGTGGTCAACTGGATGTGATTAGCAAAGTTAGTACATTGAACTATCTTGTATCAATAATTAAGTATTTAAACGCACAGTTGTGCAGGGATTAGCATAGAATAAAGTGGATATCAGAGATTTCATAAATGCCTCTGTCTGGGCTTGCCTGCTTGAAAAGCTGGATTTTAAAAGAATAGAATGGTGATTCTAGAAAGAAACAGAAGCTTGTAAATATATTTTTGGTTGTCAGAAATAAAAAATTGGCAAGTACACCTCACTCTGAAGGTGTTATCTGGAAGTACATCTGTCTAGGTAGTATGCCAGTGCCTTGAATATACAAAGTTTTAACCTTTGCTTCCCTCCATGTTATCCACAGAGATCAAAGTCCCTGACCTGTGTTACTTGCTCAATCTGTCTGTATATTCCTAAGGCTTTTGGGTTGGGTTCCACTGTGTAAGAAATACAAATCATATCTCTCATCTTCTTGACTCACGAAATCTGGACAAAGCAAAAATTATGGGGCAGCAAGGTTCTAAATCAGGGACAGTTTTTAAATGTTTTTAAATATTTCTGAATATGGGTCTCATGTTAACTGTCTCCATCTCTCTTGATTCAATGCCAGACTCCTACCTTCTTTAACATTCATGCCTGACTGTCACAAAGCTTCTCTCACACAATCCCTCCACCTCTTTGCTGGATACCTTCATTTCCTCTTGCCTTCTTCCTGTTTGTCCCAAATCTTCTTCACTAGATTGTCTTCTGCTTTCCTGCTCATAGGCCTGAACCACTGTAATCTGTTCTCTTTGATCTTTTCTGCACTTGTAGCTTTTTTGGCTTCTGCTCTTATGTCTTCATTTCTTCATCTGTCCCACATGGTGCATCCTACCACCCCTCCCATCTCAGGCACTTCATTTCCATCACCTCTAGCTTCCCCATCTGTTCAATGTCTACTGCACAGGTTTTTGTACAATACACTAGTACTGGTCCCACCACTGTCTTGTTTACCTTACTTTTCAGCTTCTTTGGCATTTTTCTCTCATACACTACACCTGACACTCTATGCCAGTTGGCTGCAGCCCCTCTGATTATAGCTTTGACCTCTCCATTCAGACTTCCCTTCTCCTCAACCACCCTTCCCAGACACTTGAAGCTATTAACCTGTTACACTGTTTTCCTTCTATCTCAATTCTCAGCTTCTTCTGATTTCCCAAATTTGCTCCCATTACCACTGTCTTAGCTATACTCAATTTCATCCCATGTGTCATCAGTTTTGCATTCCATTCCCCTATCCTTTGGTGAAGTTCTTGCTCAGAGTCCGCCTGTAATGCATCATCATCTGCATGCAGCAACTTTGCTGATCTGTCCTGTCTGACCTGTTTGCTAATGTAATCCATCACTATTATGAACAGCAGTGGGCTCAAAGCTGATCCCTGATGCACACCCACTTCCACTGGGAACCCCTTTGTGAGACTGAACACTGTTCATACTTGAATCATTCAGTCCTTGTACATAGCCTGCACTACTTCTACCAATGTTTCTAGGACTTTGAACCACTGCAAGACTGCCCAAATTATCTTTCTTGGGACCTTGTCATATCCTTTCTCCAAGTCTAGGAATGCCCAATTGGATTATTTCTTTATCTCTAGCTTCCTCTCCACTATCTGTCTCACTGCAAAGACTGGGTCAGTTGTGCTGCATCCTGGTCTGAATCGGAACTACTCTTCTCCTCTCTTACTTTCTACTACTCTGTGTATCCATTTATTAATCAACTTCTCTAGAACTTTCACGCAATGTGACAGGAGTTTGGTACTTCTGTACTGCCCATAGTTGTGCATGTCTCCTTTGTTCTTGTACACTAACATATGTATGCTTATTTTCTAGTCATTTGGGATATGCCTTTCTCTCTGCACTTCTGAGAGTACCCTCAGGAGCCATTCTTGTCTATCGCTCCCAGCGTCTTTTTCATATTTGCTGTGACCTCATCTGAGCCTCTTGCTTTCCCTGACTTCATTTTCCTTTGTGCTTTTCTTACCTCTTCTATGGTGGACTCCTCTTCTTCTCTTATTGTAGGCAGTGTCTGGAGTAGTACAGCTCCTGTAGGGTTTTCTTCATTCAAAAGCTGCTGAAATTACTCTTTCCATCTGCTTTGATGTCCTGTGGATGGGTGAGCAGGCACTTGCTGACATCCCTTATTCTATATCTTTCTGCCTTTACCTTGCAACCTGATATACATTTTTGTGCCACCTACTGAGCCACTTCCCAGAAGCTGGTAGAGTACCTCTGATGCCCTGTTCTTTGCTATTGCAACTTCTTTCTTAACCTCTTTATTAGCCAACCAGTATTCCTTTCTAACCTGGTCCATCTTTTCTGTCTCCAACTTTTTCCTGCACTCCGTCTTTCTTTTGATGACTTCCTGGACTTTTGCATTCCACCACCAGCTTTTCTTATGTACCTTATTTCTATAACCGTCTTAACCACTTATATGTTGTGTAGTCCTCACACATGCTGTTTTAAGGCACTGCAATTCTTCTTCAACTTCACCTATTTCCTCCTCTTCTTTGGGTGCTAGAGCCCTGAGTAATTCCTTGAACTTTTGTACTTTATCTCCAGACAACTTCCAGGTCTGCAGCATGGTCTAGGTTGACTTTAGAGCCTTTTCTGACCACTGCTTACAGCTGATTGTGGCAACCAGTGGTTTATGTTGTGGGCTGACTGCTTCACTGTGGATGACTTTACAATCACAGATTCTACTCCAGTGCCTTTTCCTTACTAGGAGGAAGTCTGCCTGAATTGCATGTTGGCTACTCTTTATGTGATCTTGTGACTGTTTCTCTTTCTGAACTACGTGTTGGCTACTATCAAGCCATTTGACAGACAGATGTCTAGAATGGCCTCTCCTTCTTTAATCCTGTTGCCCCAACCATGTGAACCTTGGCATCTCCCATATCCTGTTCTCTCTGTCTGTCCTGATACATGCAATCAGGTCACCCATTATCAAAACCAATTCCTGTTGCACTGCTTTATCTAGTAGGTCCTGCAACTGCTGTCTGAGTGTACTCTTCTCTTCACTATCACAGCCTGCTGTGGGGCATAGGCTGAGGTTATGAATGCTGTCCTATCATTAGTACTACATATGAATGAGCAGCTGAAATCAGCTTTCCATTTAGGGAAAATGTTACTGGAGGACTCAGTGATAGGTTCATTTCCAGGCAGTAATGAGGAAGCTGTCCATCCAGACTTCCTTGTACAATGCAGGAAGTACAGGTACATGTAGAAGCACATGCATAGTACATGCAAACTTGTAGTATGATCTGCATGCTGTAACCAAGACTCCTGAAGGAAGGGAGCATTAGGGGTACACAAGAAAATCTGCATTGGCCTCATATGATTGCCATCTATTATATGACTTTTGCATTTGCTGCATTGAATTATCAATGATTTATTCACAAAAAGGGTGGAGAGACCCACTGCAGGGATGGGGGGCTTCTACACCAAGTAGAATGGCAGGAATGAATGCATCAGTGGACAACAAGAGGTTTGTTTCTCAGGCTAATGAAAAACAATTACTGAACACGTGTTAGGATTGTCCTGTATGTGTATACTTAAATAGGTTTGGACATCACTAAACCAGAAAGTTTTTAATGTGTTCCTGTGTTAGCTGAAATTGTATAAAGGTATCACATCTATTTGTCTTAATTCCATTGATGTAAAAGTTTTAGTATACTTAACTATAACTTTTTTTTCAATAGATGTCCCTTATTTTAAAGAATATAAACAGTATATGGTGGGTTAACTCATATAAGTCAAGTACACGTGCTTGCAGGATAGTCACAAGCATAAAGAGTAGAGGGTCCAGTTAGTGTTAAAATGTTAGAAGTTACACAAACAGAAGTTCTAGAATAGTACAATTGCTGCTTGACGTGAATTGGTGTATGCTGAAAGGCATGTCAACATTATCTAAAAAACAAAGATTCTGGGAAGCCAGTAGTAGATAAAAGCAAGGAAACAAAATAACACAATTCTACAGCTACTTTCAACTTGGGCTGCAATTTTGCTTAAAGCTTTCTAAGTAACTTTTATAGTTCATTTAGTTGCTGCTTCAGATTTAATTCTGTTGGAATGTGGTGAAATGCAAATGAATTATCATTAAAAAAATAATGGACTATGTAATGAAGTATAAACACTGCAGCACATAGATTGCCTCAGAGATCCAAGGTTCAGTCCTGACTTCCATTGCTCCTAGCAACAATCGTCTTCCATGTTGCTTTAATTCTTTTATATCCTAAAAACACATGTTCACTAGTCTCAATTTCTTTACAATAAATACATATTCTCTCTTTCTTCATCTTATATGACATATTTGCTTTTACTGGAAGCTTTGTATAGTAAGTCACCATAAAAAAAATCTTGACATTCCACCGTTTCCTTATATATTCCCATTCTAGCTTGAATCACTGCATTTTTTTTTTCTTTTGGCAGCTCCTTCCATGAATATATACAAAACTATTTATTCATTGTATTATAATAACCATTTTCCTATCATTCTCCAGTATATCAATTTTTATTTTCTGTAATAAGCTTTTTGCTTGATAATTATTTATTTCATAATTAGATCATACACTCTTTCTTTTATTACTTAAAATATATGTCCATTCTTATTTATATTTAAATGTCAAGATTTGTGTTAATAATGAATTATCATTATCCAGTGAAAGGGAAGGTCTACAAGAGGGTAGTGAGACCAGCTACGTTATATGGGTTGGAAACAGTGGCATTGACAAAAAGGCAGGAGTTAGAGCTGGATGTGACAGAGTTAAAGATGTTAAAATTTGCACTGGGTGTGACGAGGGTGGACAGGATTAGGAATAAGTATATTAGAGGGTCAGCCCAGGTTGGAAGGTTTCGAGAAAAAGCCAGAGATGCAAGACTATGTTGGTTTGGACATGTGCTGAGGAGGGATGCTGAGTATATTGGGAAAAAGATGCTAAGGATGAAGCTACCAGGTAACAGGAAAAGAGGAAGGCCTAAGACAGGGTTTATGGATGTGTTGAAAGAGGATATGCAAGTGGTTGGTGTGACAGAGCAAGATGCAGAGGACAGGAAGAAATGGAAACAGATGATCCGCTGTGGTGACCCCTAACGGGAACAGCTGAAAGAAGATGTTGATGATCATTATCCTTTAGACACTGACTAACTTTACATAAATGTAGGGATGCTGCATAAAGTATAGGATTAAACAAACCTAATCCCCCTTCTTCTCTTTTAACATATAATACATCCCTTTTTACTGGATTTAATCTAGATCCACAAACAAAGGAAAATAGTATAAACATCCTTCTCAAATAAAATTGGGATACTAAAAAGACTTGCTAAATATGACATTCTTGCTAGAAGAATAGAATTAATTAAATAAATCTTTTTTTCTAACTGACAGTCTGAATGTTTTCAAAACTTGCATATATGTTTTCATTGTTTCTAGTTTTTCTTCCCATAATAATTGTGTATTTTCTTGTTTTCTAAAACATATACCAAGCACATTTATGTTTGTCAAGTTAAACTTAACACCTCTAAACATTCCATCAAAACCTAATCCTTGTCTTTTTTTCTTTAAGTGATCCTGTAAATGCTTTATTACTTTAATCATTTGTACACTGTTTTTGCAACAATTATACTGTCATCTACATAGAATAACATAATGGGCACAACTACCACTTCATATAACTCCACTTTTTCATGTCTTTATTTATATGTACTTGTACTAGATTCATATATAGAACAAATATTATACTACTCAAAGTACAACCTTGTCTTATACCACCTCTGATTTACTATTTCTTTACTTAACCAACTATTTACCAAAGCTCTAACTGTGTTTCATTTATAAGCTCTCATGCATACCTTTCTAATCTTGCAATTTATGTAATATGCTTTCAGCATTTCCCATAACACATTAAGTCAAATAGAATTGAATGTTAACTTACATCAGCTACCATAATTTTAACTTTATTATTTGTGTGTAAAACATCATCTACCAATTTATGAATAATAAATAGCAGCTCTTGCACTCTTTTCCCTTTTATACAATATATATTTCTATTTACAACTTTATCTCACCTTCCATTCTTCTCTGTAGAATTTCCATAAACACTTCATAGTTTGTATTATTCAAAACTATCGATCTCCAATTTTGCATTTCATTTTTATAACCTTTCTTCCATACAAATTTAATTACCCCATTGCATAATTATTTATACTGAAATCATTTAACCATTTATTTAATACCATTAAAAACATTTTTGCAATCTTGTCATATTTTTATACATCCTATATTCTATTCCATCTGGACCAGCTGCTGATTCCAAATTTACTAACTTTAATGCATTTTCTAGTTCTTCCATCACAATATTCTTTCCCAATTCCTTGTTATCCTGTTCTAGAAAAGACTCTACTTTCCATACATTATTAATTTGTACAATTTTTTCCTTTAAATAATTCTTTTATATAGTTTTTTACTATTTCCATAATGTTGCTTTACATATTCTATCCTCTACCTGCTGTATCTTTAGTTTGTGTCATTATACTATAGTTCTCTTTAATGAATTTACTCAAATATGGTGCAATTTCTTCTTTTCTCCCATAAAGGAAATATCTTTGCTTACACAATAAATGTTTTATCCTAACTTTATTCAGATAATATAATTCCTATTCTTTAATTAAAAGAAATCTTCATGTTTTTCTATAGTATCAAATGTTTCATTACTTAACTCATTATACTTAATTTTTCCTTCCTTTCTTTTTTCCTGCTCACATTGTATATACCATTTTATACTTTGTTTAAAAACAAATACCATTCTTACCAATCCCTATAAAAGCCTCTCATCTCTAAATGATCATTGCATATTTTTAATTTATTGTTTTCACTATTTCTTCCCATTATCTTCATTTATTCTTTTAATATCTTTTCTTATTTTATATACTCATCACCCCATTTCAGTGTAATCCAGATTGCCTTATGATCAGAAGATCCTGTTAGCAAAGCATCCTTTTCTACTATAAGCAATCCAGCTGATAATAAAAAATATTATTTTTCCATTCTGTGTTCTCCTGTACTATAAGTCCAAGTACTATTATCTCAAATTCTCAGTTGTCCATATTTTATAATATCCAGCACTTTTTAACATCATAGTCTTTCTTTCTCTGACATTTTAGATTACAATTAAAGTCACCCACCACAATTATTTCTGTGTTCATGGTGACATACTGTATTACATTTTTAAACATATTTTCTTTCTCTTTTCTTGTCATATAACCATAAATTGCAATACATCTTAAAATCTGTTCATTCCATCTTATATCCAAAATAGCATTTTTACCTGTTATAACATAAGTGGTGTTTGGAACTCTTATCATCTCTTTATACAAAATCAATATCTGAGAACAATGTCTCTTTACTTAAATTCCAAATTAAATTATTTCCCCAATATGTTTCTGCTTGATATCGTTCTTCTTCCAAATTAACAATGTCACTATCTCATTGTTTGTACCATTCAATAATACTTATTCTTCTTCTTAAAATGTTCAAACTATTAACATTTATAGCTAAGGTTTTGCAGGTAGCAATGCCTTATTTGTTTTATGTTTCTGTTTATTTTCTTTTTTATCCTTTCCCCTTTATTTTATTTCTTATGACTTTCTATAATTGTTCTTTTTCTTATTCATTACCTTTTTTTTCATTATTATGCCTTTCTGTAATTTTCCTTTTCTTGTTTATCTAGTTCACCTTCCGCAAATTTGCCTGTACTAGTTCTACTTGCATGTCTACAACCTTGGATTCTATCTCTTCATAATTATCAACTTGTTTTTGATCTGCTTGTATATCTATAATTTCTGATTCTATTTCTTCACATTCTATTACTAAATGTCCTAATGTTTTACATTTATAACATCTTAACTCACAATTCTTCATACCATGTTCATCTTTACACATATATATTTTCTTTTTTCCATAATTATTAATCAAATGATATGCTTTACCACAAAGAAAACAATTTTTTGATTGACTCCAGTACTTTACCATACCTTTATCCCCCTTTCACATTTAAAATGCTAGGAATATGTACATTTTTTTAATTTTCTACATTCAATATCACAAGACAGTCCCATGCTCCTGAACATAAACGCACTGTCATTATACACTTCCAACATTTCTAGTACATCTTTAAATAATTTTAATAAATGTCCTTTTAAAGTCTCTTTTTCTACGTCATTTCTAAATTTTACTTGATTTTTTTCTTTGTCTCTATCATCTTTAAGGCATAAAGATTGCAAGGAGAACAGTCCTTCTTTTTTCAGATTCACCTAACAATTTCTCCATCAGGTGACCAGTCTCAAAAATAATGTCACAGTAAGTTTCTTTATTTTTATATATAAAGGTTCTTACCTCATTTACTTTAGTCTCCAAAGGTGCAATTATTTCATCCCATACCTTGTATGTATCCAGTTCAGAATCTTCTCTTTTTTCTATTCTTACTGTAAATGTAAATTATTTTTTGCAGCAGTCTTTTTTTCTATTCCTTTTCTTTTTGTACTCATATCTTTACCATCTCTGCATCTCTGCATACAATTTATTTCACCATAGATTCTATTTGCTGATCATCTTCTTGGTGTATTCTATCCATTATTTCACCCCAGGAAATATCCATACCACTTTCCGTCTCACGCAAGTTCACCAAGTCCCTAACTAAGTCATCCTGTAACTTTCTGACTGGAGGATTGTAACAACACATACTTGTGTTGAATCTTCTTCCATAAGAAGATTCTGCTGAAAAATATCCTCCGAGTCCATCATTGCCATGACCATTGTTTTTCTTTTTGAGCAATAAACTGCTCTTGAGAATCTCTACTGCCTTTACATCTTAATTTAGCTTGCTTTTTAAGCATGCAGGTAAAAAATGCAGCTGTTTTGGGCTATAACAGCTTCTCTAGCAGTCAATGTAGATGAGTAAGGCTATGAAATGTTAAACAACAACTTCCACAGGTACATGGTTTGATTCCCTCAGTCTTCATTTGACTTCTGTGTGACTCTGCCAAGTTACTTCATTAGACAGTACTCCTGGGATTTTCCAAAAACAGAAGTCTTGCTTCCAGTGTGGTGTCCCAGGCTGTTAGCAAAGCCATTACACATTTGTCTTCTGAATTCCTGAACACGTCACATAGACACTAATTATTATTCATTGTATGCAGTTTGAATATGAATCCCTTCACGTCTCTTCTAGTGTAATGGGTTGCTGTTGTATTATTAGATTTGATTCTCGGTACCTATCATCAAACTGAAAGCCTGCTTTGGACAGCTGAAAAGATGAGAACAACCCATCCAGGTATGTGCTAAGCAGAAAAGTGTCCCTTATTCCACTCCCCCCTTCTTCGTACTATGTCAGCATTAAATGAATATACTAACTGGCAACTAAATTCTTAAAAATACCAACAAGGAAAACAGTTTTATCAGTTTACATAAAGCCTCACATTTAGTCAGCAATTAAAACTAAAGATGCATATTCCAACACACTTTAAAAGGCTTACTATAATTTACTGAACTGCTGAGATGGACTACATTTGCACACGTGCCTTGCAAAGTAGCAACTCTATGTCTGGAGGAACTATAACGCAGAGGGGGAAGTCACAAGTAGGAAATGACTCAGAAAAAAATGTCTATTTAATTAAAATGCATAAAAAAACAGAACAATGTCAATGCCATTCCTATTTTGTCATGCATCTTTTTGAAAATATGGAAAACAGCCAAAAGTATGCATAAATGTATATTACACAGAACATATTACTGGGAAAGGAATACTATTCGAGTGACAAAGGGGAGATTGCTAAATGATCAGATTACTTCAGGAAAATGCATACAAACGTTCAGTACTCGAGTAAATAGAATAATCCAAACACACATACCATTATACTCACCAAGCTGCTTCACTTCCCTTATGACCTCCAACATGTAATACTAACCTATGCAGAGTCATCAAAAAATAAGATGTAATTTTCTATCAATTTCCCTTTAAGTTTCATGCACATAGGCTGTTATACTGCCCGCTGCATCCATGGTCAATCAGCTGCAATCACCCGAAAAGCTCAACAGTTTTCAAACTACAAAACGTTACATTAAGACTGGAGGATGCACTAAATCCTATCATTTTTCAATGCCTCTGCATAGCTCACTACCACATACTAGAAGACAATTGACATAGCAGCTATTTAAAACAGAAAGCACTCCTTACCACTACTTACAAGACACATTTGTCTTATAATTATTTCCAGACCAGCGTGCAATTGGGTGGCCTGATCTGTTTGAGAAAGAGCATGTTTTCCTTTCTGGTGTCATTTTAATACCGTGGAGCTCTTCAGACTGCTCACAAATATCAGCGTGCCCTCAAGCTCCTTTTGTTCTAGTTTCTCTTCCGAGTTCTGACTTGCCTTGCACATATTCAGGTCATTATTATGTGGGGCATCTTCATTTTTCCCACTAGGCAGCTCACCATTTTGAGGGGCAGTGTTAGTTCTGGGACATGTTTTTTCACTTTGTTGGATGTTAACATTAGTAGAGGAGTATAATATACAGTATGCATGCATTTGTTATTGGCATCTGCTCTGGTGTCTGTCTGTACTTCTAAGAGGTAAATACAGTCTTCCATAGTCAGCTGTCCTCCTTTTGTTTCACTCTGATTCGATAGTGCCAAATGCCACCATTGACTATTATTGTTGTATAAGAGCTGCAACTTGTTGTGACTGGTTCTTTTATCCTGGTTATCCTTGAGAAAGTAATGTACATTTTATTTAAAGTTTTGTGCTAATGTAGTTAGCGAAGGTCTTGGGTGCAAATATGGTGTACAAGCAGTGCAGTCTGCATGACATACAGCAGTATGTAAGTTTTTGAGTCCCTTGCTCACATCTTTGAAAGTCTTAATAAGTCTAGCAGGACTTGCACTTTAATTTGGTTAGATTGTTTAGGGAAATGTAATGGCGGGCCTATCCAGTTTCATTTTGATGCCCATGAGAGATGCAACTTTTTGTGACTGGTTCTTATATCCTGGTTTTCCTTGGGGATAGTCTTACTTGTAAGTTATTTTTTTTTATGTTTTGTGCTAATGTAGTTAGCGAAGGTCTCAGGTGTGAATATGGTGTGCAAGCAGTCTGCATGACATACGGCAGATTAAATATGATGCAAGAATCTGGACAACTGGAAAATCAATTAATATTACAGAGTACAGACAGTCAGAAATTAGACGTTCATAACTTTCTGTGCAGAAAATGCATGTTGATGATATCTCACACTTCTCATTGTAGTGGGCTGGGTTATGTAATTATGTATGCAAACATTATGTTAATCAGCTTCCCAATTTTTGGCAAGTTGTACCTACTTTTCATGGGCCTTTGTCCAGATTTTTGATGTTTCCAGGTTGAGACGTATGGTGGGTGTAATGCAAGCATGTAACCCCCCAAATAGTATGTTGTATGTAGTACAATTTATGATGTTTTGTATAATTTGTGGGTTGCCAAACAAAAACTGCAGCAGCATTTGTATTGTGTTTAATCATTTGGCTTTATTCAGTGCACTAAAGAATGAATTATTATACAATGCAGGCCTGTTAATGAATTATAGACTAAGCATGTTGCATTTTAGTCATCTAAACAAGTTGCATTTTAGTTATATATTTTTGTAGTACCTTCTTTACAGCTTCTAGCAACTGCAAAGGGGTTGAAAGTTGTCATATCATATGGCCTACATTATTCTGAGTGATGGTCAGAACCATCTGAAATTCAGCATCCATTTTGTAGTCATTGTTGCATATTACCATGATGCACTCTTCTAGAGAAATCGGATTGTAAACAATTTTCAGCATTTAGTTAAAAGCTTTTACTCTAGCAGTTAGCCTAGAGGGCTAGAGCTCCAACTTGCTAGTAAACTGCTTCATGTGGCAAGGGTGTAGAGTATGAATCTTTCCACCTTTATTCACCTACTGTGTGACTTTGAGCAAGTCACTTAATCAGACAGTGCTTTGTAGCAATTGGGAATTTGGGCTCAGCTTTTTAATGGTTGCCAGGACTGCATGCCTAGTAACTATAAAAATGTTGTCATTGTTTGCCAGCTATTCCCTATTGCATAGTTGGTCTAGTTCAGGAAATGTTATGGCAATATCCCCAGCACACTACTTTTAATGCAATGCAAACAATTTACTCTTCAAGGCAGCAGGTACTGCATTTGTAGATGAAGCACTAAAAGGCAAAGTTATTTGCTAACAGCAACCTTTACATTGTAAGAATACTCTTTAATGTGGAATTGAATTTTACTTCTGCATTTATTGTGCTTATTGACTGTTTTTGGTGAATTAAAATGACAGCAGTTTGAGTGGCCTTCCATGGATGAAATATTTTGAAGTGGGTAGCTCTGTCATTATTGGGTCATATATTTTGTTTCAGTGCTTTCTGTAAAAATGATCAAAACTACAAAAACACACACTCTCACAAATATTACTGTATTAAACAAGGAATATAATCAGGAAGGTGCATCAAACACATGCATTTTTGCATAGTCACAAAAATATGTACAGGGCTCTATAGTCTGAAAACAGTCCAGGGCCCAAGCTATAGTTAATCTGCTGCTGTCCAGGTGCATTCTCAATGAATGTACATTTCAGAGCATTATGAAGGAATGTGAGTTTTGAGGGTAAAGAAATCTACTGTTGCTCCTGCTAAGTATGCTTTTAATGTGAGATTACTATTTCTAAGCAAATGGCCAACAGTGTTTGTGCTATAAAATTTGAAATAAAGGTTTAGAATTAAATCTAGATGTCTTTTATATTATAAAAGTAAAGAAGAAAATAGTATGTAGACTGACAGGTTTGAACAGTGTTTATAGCTACTGGATAGAGACAGTCAAGTAATGGCGCTCTGAAATAGCTTTTGGGGGTGGCCTGGTCTGTTACCCTGGCCAGGGCCCTACATATACATACACAGACACACACACACACACACACACACACACACACACACACACACACACACACACACACACACACACACACACACACACACACACACACACACATACACACACGCACACACACACACACGCGCGCGCGCACACACACACACACACACACACACACACACACACACACACACTCACACACACACACACACACACACACACACACACACACACACACACACACACACTTATTTTTAATTATCAGGATTATCAGGTAATTTGTATCTTATATAGAAATTTGTGAATCATCCGGAACAAGCAGAAGTATGAAATACAGCTGCCATGCAGCCATTCTTTTACTGTGACTTATTGGAGCTCAAAAATTCCAATGTCAGAAGTGCTAACAATCTAAGCACTCAGAAGTACTTAGAATCGAAGTAAAACTATTTGTCTGTTTTGTGTTCCAGGAAACATATTTCATTAGCTCTACACTCAAGCCAATGAGAGATAGTGGAGCTGCTATACAGAGAGAGATGTAAGACATCATCCTGGGGGAGAGGTTCACTTACTTTAACACCTTGCAGTACCGAGATAATGAACCGAATAGAGTCGCACTACACCTAGAATGATAATGAAATTTCATAACAGTCTATGTTAATGAACCCCATTACAAATTTTGAATACAACCCAAGCTTCCCCAAAAGATGGGCAGGGTTGAAAAATCATGCTGAAATTCACAGGTACAGCAGCCACATCTATATGTGGGACTTCATGCTGTGGGCAGGGAACTGGCCTGCAATACCAGTTGCAATATATATATATATATATAAAACTGCATGGTCATGAGTCTGAGCAGTACAACTGCACCACCTGAGGGTAGACTGGTGAATTCTGGTTTGATGGCCAGTATAACTGTCGCATTTGACTGATCCAAGAAGAAGGATGAGTATGTGGAACCATGAGACTATCAGATATTTAAATCTATTAACAACACAAGAAAGTACACTATCCACAAAGGAGTTTCGGTAATGATTGTCAGCCCACACAGTCATGCAAGAGCATGGACATAGGATCCATAGGTTCAGAGGAGATTACTAGGCTAATAACTTAAGAACCCTTACAAGTCTAGCCAAAATAACACAATTTTACCCAATATATATAGCAAGCCTAGTCAATATAATCCAATGTTTACCCAATATATGGCCACTATGGGCAAGAGGCTAGAATAGGTTTGTGCCTATGCTTTGAGTATTTTACAGACTGCACTATCCATAAGGGACATATCTACCCCAGGTCTGAATTTGTGATTCTCCATCCATTGAGCCAAACTGCATTTGAAGAGGGCCAGGGAAGAGCTCTGTTTTATGTAAATAGAATGTCTGCTCCAAAGAAGGGATAATCTCTGAGACACATATCTGTCTGTCCAACATATCTTACTTGAGTCACTGACAAGGTTTAGATCCATAGATCGGATAATTGTCATGCTGTTTATCTTGCAGATGTATAGCAGCTCTATCAGGGCTGTATTTGTGAGTGCCTTATATTTTAGGGACAGGTCACCCCTTAATAATCAATAACAAAAGGAGTAAAGGGATAGGGTTTTTAATCTGTCCACATCAGACATGTTATTTACACCCTGTATTTTCTTTATTTCACTCCATCTGTTGTAAGTGTCTAGTCAATACATCTCAAAGGATGAATTCTGCTAGATTATTGGACTAATGAGGGCTGCGTATAGCGGAGTTATAACTTCCTTGGATTTGGATGCCATATCTTACTTATAAGTTGTACCACAAGAAGGACTTCCTCACCACTGTGGACACATAGCAGTCAAAGTTCAGGCTACTATCTACCTCTGTACCTAGATCTCTCACCTCTGAGTCTATTATTTTATTGGTGTTCTATTAATGTTGTAATTTGCAGTTGGTATTTGACTTCTCAAAGGGTGTGATAATACATTTTTTGCATTCAGTTTTTAGGCCATGGCTCTGACACCAATCATTTATCTGATTTAGACCTTCCTTAAGATATACACATGACTGAGGGATTCAATGATTGCCCCCAGCTTGTAGTCATTGATAATCTTTATCCAGAGGCATTCCACCACATTAGTCTTGACTACAGAGAAGTATATTCTGAACAGGATTGGTCCCAGCACTGAGCCCTGTGGCACACAAATAGTAACTGGCATCTTGCTGGATCTGGATTCACCCACTTTAACCACATGTTCCCTGTCTGTGATCCAACTGGCTATCCATCTGGTGGTATAGGAATTTGATCCCAGTTTTGTGGATTTATTTATAATACCTGAGTGGGGAATTGTGTCATGTTCCTTAGCCAGGACAAGATAGGTGGTATGCTCTGCTTTACCCTTATCCATGGCCCTAGTTACTTTTTAAAGGAGTCTACCAGATTTAGTAGGCATGAATTACCCTTGACAAACCTGAATTGGATTAGGTTTAAAGATTTCTTATGTCATTATTTATCAGAGCCATGATTATTCTTTCCTTGGCCTTACAAATAAGACTAGTCAAACTTATGGGCCTGTAATTTCCTGGGTCAGTTGATGCCCCCCCCCTTTTTACAGAGGGATTACTGCTGCTGTTCTCATCTTTATCAGGACAAAGCCAGTCCATAGGCTGTGGTTAAATAGATAGCCTAATGGGCCTAACAGGTCCTGATTCAAGCTTTTTAAGAGGTAACCTGGTGTACCACTGGTCCCCACTGAAGCAGTGTATTTTTAACTTTAGAGAGCATATTGACAACCTGTTCTTTGGTGATAACTGGCATGGAATAGTTGAGGGCATTTCTTATGGGAGAACTGGTGGTGATGGGCAGGTGAAATTTGATATAAATTTATCAGCCAGCAGATTTTCTGGCTAAGTATAGGTGATGCTGTCTACAACTAATTGTGCACATTGCTGAGTATTGCCCTTAAGACTGCAAATATAACTGAAAAAAATATATATGGTTATTCTTAGCATTGGAGGCTAAACTTATCTGAAGTCTGTTTTCAGAGACTTGACTAGTTTCCAAATTCACTTGTTTAGACTAATGAGGGAATTTTTTCTTTAGTGGGGACATTCCATTATAATTCTCAGCAGGATTTTCTTTCTCTTGCTGTACAATCTATTTAAATAA
This sequence comes from Protopterus annectens, assembly GCF_019279795.1. NCBI lineage: Eukaryota > Metazoa > Chordata > Ceratodontiformes > Protopteridae > Protopterus > Protopterus annectens. The sequence continues at coordinate 206,650,022 of NC_056741.1, forward strand.
GGGGTCCACCAGGGTGGCTTGTTTTTGTGGTTTGACTTGGGTTTATTTAATTCTGCTACTGATGTTCCTATGCAGTTGTTTGTACGGTTGTACAGGGCTTTTGTATACACCTTTGCATAGGCTTCTATGTCTTTTGGGTTTAGGGGAGCTTGGAAAAGTAGTAATGCCATCACTTAATAGGAGGTACTTTGTTAGGTGGGAGGTCTACATTTACTTTTATTTTAAGGGAGACCCTGACTCCCCACACTTACAGTACACCACTAGCTGTATGTGGAACTAGGTATTGCAGGCAACATGGCTTTTTCTGGGTGCCTATTCCTACTATCAGGTGGAGCTGTCATTTTGTTGCACATCAGTTTGAACCTTAGTGGGATTCATCATTATGTCAGCCTTGTACATTGACACACCTTGCCAGTTTTAGTACTGCCTTGGGTTGGCATAACAAACACAATTCCACTTTTGGAATCTAGAGTAGTGCTCTGGCAATCCCTATTAGCTCATGCTGAATGGGAATGCTAGAACCCTATCTTTTAGACATGATTCTGTAAAAACTGTTGAATTTACTGTGATAATCATACCAAACACTTTTTGGAATCCAGCCATTTAATTGTACTCTTAATCTTTGAGCATCACCTTACTCCAGTGTAAGTTGTTTTGGGGTCAGAAACTGTGATTAAAGCTCATACTTCATAATTACTTCTTTTGCTTGTGGTAACAAGATCATGACAACAAATGATGAGCTTTCATTGCTGTTCCTCATAAAATAAAACAATAAATAAATTAAACCGATAGCTAACCATGTAATATCACAAAGTACATGTAAGCCATTGAGTAGAGATAATAGGGCAGACAATCTGCAGCAGAAGACCTCTAAAGCATTATTACGCAGGGAAGGACAAGATACAAGAATCCCATTGAGTTTCCTAATGCCAATATACTATCTACTGAAAGGAAGTAAGGATCATTACGTAATGTAAAAGTGAGAGTACTGCAGGAGCTTGAGTTCCAAGCACTCGAAGACTACTGACTTGAAGCCAGGGGCTTAATCATTCTGCAGCTTGAGTGGGCTGTTGCTGCTCCAGCTCAAACTGGACTATGAGTTCAGGTAAGCAGCTGACACACCTTTCCAGAGCACATTATTTGCGTTTTGATGCGGTAAGTGCACCAGCCATGGTGAGGGACAGGGAGGGGGTGGGAATGTGAATTAAGGCACTCATTACAAAGTGAGTTTTAATTTAGGGAGCAGGAGGGGTATTTTAATTTACAGATTCAGAAGGAGGTTTTAGGGTTATGGAGATAGAAAGGAATCTCAAAGTTTGGGTGAGGGAGGGTCATTTTAGATTTAGAGAGTGGGTAGGAAATTTTAGGATTAGGGAGTGAGAAGGAGTCTTAGGGTTAAGGACCCTATGGGGATTTTAGGTTTAGGGAGTGGAAGGGAATTTTTGACAGTAGAGACCTAAAAGAGGGTTATAGGGTTTGAGAGTTCTCGTAGGGCCAAACTCTGTTATAGGACTAAGTGTTGAAATGGGTAAGTTGTTAAGAGTGATCAAGTTAGTGGGCATTCAATCTAAATGTATGTTATAACATTGTATTTGTGCACATAAGGAAATATTTTATTTAGTCTTATTATTTTTGTTTTATAGTGTAAAATCTTTAAATCACATAACTTATGAAATGCCATAGGCATCCATACCATTCAACCCTACAGTTGTTTGATTATCCTTCAGAACGTGTTCATGACTGATGAACAGTTTTTCAATTCTATTCCATCAGAACCTACATCCATCAATAACTGCATACCACTACTTCACACCAATACATTCTGGCAGAGGTTTCACTTTCTAGTTTTCCATTAACAACCTTACAGTTAATTATTGGCACTGATATTGTTCCTTAGAAAACTAGACATTGTGTGACGGACCTTTCCACTATCCCTATTTTGAACAAACATCTCTATTTCCATGCCTGGTTTACCTCTTCACATGATGTACCTATTTTTGCAGGTATTTCCCTATTTTCAAACTTGATTTACCCCTTGACATAGTTTTTTGAATCACAGTTATAACATTACTTTTGAAGCTGTCTAGTGTGCAGAAAACCACAATACATGACAAGAATACTAGTGGCACCAATAATTTAAAGAAAGAGGGTACACCTTACACTTCTTACATCTCCCTTTTTCAGTGGCAAAAACAAATGGCCGTGTGTGGTAGAATTTTGCAATATAGTTCATTAAAGTTTACAGTTTGCATTACCTCTTTGACAATGCGCTTATATTTTTCCATCATTTTGTCATTCTGTTTGGTAAACATGCTTCTGAGAAGTATCCCACATTCCTCTGAAAATGGGAAAAGTTGTGTTATTTGGTATTCAAATGTTATGTTAATTAATGTCTAGAGTTTTGGCTGGATGTACTTACTTTTCAAGGGTCCTTGCGCCTATTTTTCTGTTTGCAAATTGAAAGGTATATTGTGTAATAATTCAGCAAAATTATGACAGAAATACATTCATAACATATTACATTCATTGTGTATATCTTACGTAGTTGAACTTTTTTATTTTAGAAATAAAGTCCATTTACAACAGATTAAGGGAAAGAGTATTCCCTACATGTTAGCACTTGGTGGCCTTTATCAAGGCTTTCAACCAAATACCAGCCTCCTGATAAATTGTTAATGCCAGCATGTCTACTATTTAAGCAATACACAGTGCTATACGTTGCTATGAACCTTTTTTGCCTAAAAGTTAGCTTTCAAAATGTGAATGACAATTCTCGTTAAAAGGATTAAACTCTTACTTTTTCTAAAATTATCCAAAGCCCTTCAAGAGCATAAGCGTTTTCTCCGTGATGGGAGGAACAGTTCTCATACACGCTGTTGCCAAGTGGGTACCATTTGATTTCAACACTCTGTTCTGACGTGTTATACTCGGTTTTTACTAATGGAGCTTAGCACACCCTATACAGGATAATTCCACAACACCTTCCCTTTAGATAACGCAATCTAAATTCTTTATGGCAGCTGGCGCTTTGATCGCGTTCACTACAGGAATGCAGCCTGGAACTCCCACGTTCATCAGGTAACTGTATTAAAAGTTATTCCAGGCTCTGGGATCAGCTGCTGTATTCATTGCTGAAGCTCGTATTTCCCCATGTGCATCTGCAAATATGTGTCTATCTATTAGAAAGACACTCGCAACTCAAATACGGATCTGTCAAAGGCAAGGTGATCAAACATGCCTATCTCCTAGCTGGACAGTTAGTTCTTAGACTTTAATACTGCTAAGACTGTCGCTAACTATGTGGTGCGTGAAGCTACTGTTTACACTTCACTAAATACACAACCCTCACTATTTTATATAAAAATCCTTGTAAAGTTTTTTTTTAAACAAGCTTACTAATGCTGCAAATCATCTAAAACACGATATTATTAGTGCTTGAGCATTGTTTTTTGCAATACTAAAAGCTAAAGGGTTATGAGTCTTGTACTACGTTTTTTGTAAATCAACCTCACTTTTTGTTGCCTCGCTTAAATGTACAACGAGAAGGGCACTTTTTTTTTTTTTAATTGAATATGATATACTGGTCATTATTGTTTCTGATACCTTTTTTATTTGCTCATTTGTTATACTAGCTTTTACTTCATCCAACTATTTGAGTATTGTTATATGACTCTTTATGATATTAAGGTGTTATAAACTGTGCTGCATCATTAAGTATTCTTTACATTATGTCCTATTTGTTACATACCTGGCTAAACTGCTGGGTTTTTTTTTTTTTTTTTGTATTGTTATTTCAATAAATACCAATTTCATGGGTTATATGCTAAATTTTCCCTAAAGAGTAAGGCTCAAAACAAATGGAATTTCTTAAGTTAAAAGACTTTCGAATTGTACAGGAATTTATCAGTTATCAGCACACTTACTTAGAAATACCTTTAATTTGCATTTAGTAATGCAGCTACTCTAAAGTTTTGCTTTCTATTATACGTCCAAGAGCGTACACATTCAAATAGGCATGTAGTTTCTTTTACTCTCTTTATGGTTTTAAGGTAATGCAGGTACATGCCATAAGTTACCCAAACCCTTTCTAAATATGGAAGCTCAGTGGGTGTTTTGTTTTTTTTGTTTGCAAGGTCTCTAGGTTGATGATCTATTGGAAGAGTTATTTTATGTACATATGTATAGGAGTTTTTTGGTTTCTGTTTGTGTGTATATATACTTCTTCATATAAGGAGTATGGGTGGTTAGGCACTGGGGCTAGCCAGAAGAAGTTGTGTGCTACCTTTTCCTGCATTGTTAATACCTCTGTTAAGGCAGTGTCAACAATTTTGTGTGTTTCTTGTTTTCTCATAAGCCCAAAAGTAACCTCCCTTAAACAAATCTTATCATATAGTTATAATAATAATTTTTTCTCAATTCTATAACACCTCAATATATTTAACTAAATCAGGGAATTCAATAGTTGGTCTTTAGATTGCTGGAATGTTAAGGGTCTACAAAATACAGTAAAAAAAATGTATTACTACATCTTATTTTTAAATCCCAGGCCAATATTTGCTTCCTACAGGAGACGCACTTACCAAATGAGGGGTGGGAAAAAGTATCCAATAGAAATTGGATTAGGTCTATAATCGCGGGTGGCGATAGCTCAAATTCTAAGGGAGTAGCCATCATAATTAAGAAACAATTCCAGGGTGTTATAAATGAATGTAAATCTGACAAAAATGGCAGGTGGTGTTATTTTACTTCCATATTACCAGACTGTATTAAACCAGTTTTATTTTTGAACATATACGGTCCGTGTACTCAACAACACATTTTCATTCTAGAAATATACAACATACTTAGCTCTTTTCAGAACCACCTTTTTGTAATAGGAGGGGATTGGAACGCAGTTATAAACCCCAGATTAGATCACACTAGTAAGTCTTCCGCCTACAACTTTCAAGCTTCCATAGCCCATGAAGAATTAATGTTAGACTTTAACCTAATGGATACTATTGCCTTCAGTACTGATGCATCTAAAGATAACATGTACACTTTTTACTCTAACTGCCATAAATCATGGTCACGCTTAGACTTCTTTTTAATTTCTAAGTTCTTCTCCAAGTTCAAAAACACACTAAGATGTGAGCCTAGGCTATTATCTGACCATGCTAAAATATCTCTTACGACCATATTCACATATACTACCCCCCCCTCCCATATGAACTGGTCCCTTAATAATAATCTACTTAAATGTAAGGAGATCATAAATAGAATCAACAACTCACTGTCTGAACTATATGCTAACTTTGAAAACTCCCAAATTGCGACAGATATACAATGGGCCGTGTGCAAGGCTGAATTAAGAGGATTTTTGATTAGCAAAGCCTCTTTCTTTAACAAAATTAATAAAGAAAAAGAAACAAGTCTAGTTCTAAAATTAACATCCTTAGAAAAAAAACTAAAAATGCATCCTGACCCTGATCTGGAGAAATTGATTAACGTAACGCATAAAGAACTACTTGAAATACATTTACATAGCCACTCATTGCAGGAACAAAATCAAATTGCAACCTACTCTGAATGGGCACAAATCCCCTCTAGGACCCTCTCTAGAATACTCAAAAACAATAATGGCGCTCCTACAATTTCTATCCTTCAATACAAAGGGCAAATATTTAAATCAGACTCTGAGATAATTCAACTATTCCAGGACCTATATATGGATATTTATAGCAAGAATAAACACAACTCCTCCAATCCACAGATGGAGACATTTCTCAACTCCATCACCTTTCCATCTCTTAACTGTGATCAAACATCTTTCTTATCAGCTCCACTCAATATTCAAGAAATTCAAAATGCTATCAATAAACTTAAAATAGGCAAATCCCCTGGCCCAGATGGCTTCACTACCAATTTCTTCAAAATCTTTAGTTCAAAAATAGCCCCTATTCTTCTAAAGGTCTTTAATTTCATTATAAAAAACGGAATCACTGACATACATTGGAACAATTCCAAAACTATCTTACTTCTAAAGAACAATCTAGATAAAACAGATCCGCATAGTTATAGACCTATTTCGCTTATTAATGTTGATATCAAAATATTTGCAGCTATTTTAGCCAAAAGACTCAAACAAATATTACCACACATGCTATCACCAGATCAAGCTGGGTTTATGTCCAATAGACATACATGGGATAATACATTAACATTGGACTCTCTCATACAGTTCACTAAAAAAGAGAAAAATCCCATGTATGCCCTGACCTTAGACGTGTCAAAAGCATTCAACAGAGTGAATTGGGACTTTATGTTCTCTACGTTATCACATTTCAACATACCTATAACATTCTCAGATATGATTAGAACTCTCTACACAAATTCATACACATATCTATATATTAATAAAAAAAGATCTGAACCAATTCTGATTACCAATGGTACAAGACAAGGCTGTCCACTCTCTCCTTTTCTTTTTAATTTATTTCTTGAACCATTTCTCTTATACATTACTCAAAACACATACCACAATATACCAAAAATTCTTAATACGCAAGTAGCACTATCTGCGTTTGCTGATGATTTAAATCTTTATTTTCAACTTCCTAACTCAGATTTACCTAAAATCACAAACGCCATCACTTTTTTTCTAATGCCTCTGGATACCAAGTTAACAATAAAAAATCCCTCATTTTCCCAATTAACCCTGAGTCCCACAAACCCTTCTTTTTTACTGAATCTTCATTTCATATATCTTATACTCTTAAATACCTTGGCATCAATTTTGAACATAATCAAGCTTCCATGCTTCAAAATAATCTGCTAAAATCATGGTCCACCAAATGTCAGGATTTGCAAAGATGGAAGCTACTGAAATTAACATTTCTCTCTAAAGTAGCCATTGTAAAAATGAATATTTTACCCAGACTTCTATATCAATTTAGTGCGACAAATATAATGATATCAAACAATCTTTTCTCACAAATCGATAAAGTCCTAGCAAAATTCCTTTGGTTTCCTAAGAACGTTAGGATTTCCTTCTCCAGATTAAGTCTACCCAAGGAGAAAGGTGGGGTTGGCCTTCCAAATTTCCATCTTTACTACGTGATCATTTGCTCTAATAAACTATGGTCCATCGCAAACTTGAATAGCATAGCTCAAGCCCACCACCCAGCGTGGCTTAAGATGTGGCACAGACATATTCTCTCTAACAAAATTAATCCCAAGGCTATTCCCTTCCTATCACTCACCTCTTTGAATAGCTCAAAATTATCCCCCCTATTGAAATTCAAAGTAAAACTATTTCAAAAACTGATTAAAGACATCAATCTTCAACCTACCTTCCTTCTTCTTCAACCACTACACCTCAATCCAAACCTTAAAATTAATAACAAGTTGATAGACCTTACTGAATTTCCTCTCATCAAAGACCTTAAAGTATGGGATATTATCAAGCATAATTCTTTGTCTCTTGTCGAACTACAACTAATTCTTAAGGTCAATAACAAATATACGGTCATTCTTCGCCAATTAAGAGATCTTACAACTTTGCTAACTAATAATTCTCTCCCTGATTCACAGGCAGTTGACAAACTAAACCTAATCATTTCTACAATTTCTAATAATGAAAAAACAGTCTCCTCATCATACAAATTACTAGCTCCATTACTTTACAAGGATAACTGCCTTTTTTCCAAATACTGGGACAATCAAAACCCTCCTTTTACAGAGGACCAAAAACTACTAGCTATAAAAACTACTCTAGAACTATCCCCCTTCAAAAAACTCTTATACACTCAATTGATGTTAAACAACAACTCCTACTATACCCCTGTAATAATTAATAAATTTAATTCTAATAGTTCTCCTACCTGCACATGCTGCCCTGCAATGAGAGCTGATTTACTACATATCATGTGGCACTGCAATCATTCCTATAAACTATGGTGTTCACTTAAAGTGCGTCTTAAAAAAATGGGTTACTACAATTCTACCCTTTCATGGGAAACTGCTATTCTAAACATCCCCCCTCCTGATTTGCCTAAATTGCATCTCCATATTTTAATAACATTATGTTCTCTCATAAAACTATACATCACTTATAACTGGTTAGATCGTACCAAAATGTCTTGGTCTGGTTTTAAGGTTATGGCTATCAAATATATCTCTGCCCAGAAGTTCATTATAAATGGACCTAAAAAGAGAGCCTACTTCAGCAAACTTTGGAAAAGCCTGTTTGAGGTAACTATGTGTGATTAAACTTTGGTCAATACAAATATCCCTCATACTCTCTACCTATATTTAAGGGATTTGTCTCTCCTATGGTAGGTTACTAATGGGGCTGCTTACATTTAGTCTTTTATCTGATGACACTGTCTATATTTTTAGTTATGGTAGCATTGTAAATATTGTATTTTTTTTTAGGTTATTGTTGTTAGTTAGTGTACTATGCATACTCCACTTTATGTTTACTCTCCTCCTTTTCCAATGTATATCTGTTCTCATGGCCTTTTTGGCCTATTAATAATATTGTAGACATTATCCAATTATTATTTGTGTAAATTTCATTGTCTGTACTTTCACATTTATGCATGGTTTATATTATGAAAAATAAAGAATTATTTGAAAAAAAAAAGCACTTGGTGGAAGTTGCAAGAATGTGTCAAGGTTGTGGTAAATTATGTTCACTGTTTTAAAGTGGACTGCTTTGTTTCTTATAAAACTTTTGCTTTTAAAGATATGTTATATGTATGTATGGGATAAATCAAGGGGCCGGATTCACGAAGGCTTGCACGGAGTCTAAGAGTAGAGTAAGACTCCATGCAGCCAACATGTCCACCGAGTGATCCAGGAACAGCCGGTAGGGGCATGCAAGAGAGCTCCTAAAACGACTCTTACACGGACAGGGCTAGGATATGCAAATTACCTCAATCGTTGGTGAAAGCTATGCAAATGAGGTAAATTTGCGATCCAGGAAACCTGAACCTGTCCAATTAAGAGTAGTGTTATTTGCAGAAATGTACTCCGTTGACAACTGAGTACTGTTTTGCAAATAACAAAATGGAGCTGTGACAGCTCCAAAAAAAGGATGCATCCAGTTGAAGAAGCATGCCGATGGCCAAAAATACGGCCATTGGCAATGTTCACCGATGCAAAATAAAAATAAAATAACTTTTTTTTTTTTTATCCCGATCTCTAAAGTTTAAGCATAGCGCAGCACCACGCAAATGTGCTGCACTTTAAAAACCAGAAAACCAATAATTAAAATCCACAAATATGGATTTTATTGTAATTCTTAATTTACAATGCAAGGGAATGGTAGGCTGAAGGCAACATGGCTACCGAGTAGAGGTTGCTAAGGGGGTAAGCTCAGTCTAAGAGATGTAACCAAGCATTAGTAGGCAATCCTATGCAAATGAGGGTAAGGATAGTGAATCCCAAGTTTACGTAGCAAATGAGCACAGTCAGTGGAGTGTATGAGTAGGATAAGGGGAGTAACAGAGTAGAAGATAGGTGACATCACGAGGGGGTATGTATGAAAGAATGTAAGCTCATTGGAGCAGAGTGGCATATGTTTACTGTCAGTTACTCATCACTGGAAGAGGTGTGTCAACAGGTTTCCTAGCTAAAGGCAAGAAATAGAAGGTGTATGCCGTGGATAACACTAAAGTTTCTTGTTGAAGTGCCTGGAATGTGTTTGTGCACGGGTGCACGCCTGTATATCTGAGTAAGACTGTGTGTGTGCATGTGCGCCCGTGTGTGCACGTTTAAGCCAGAGTAAGTATGTGTAAGATTGTTTAAAGTTGTGTAAGAGTGTTTGCGCCTGTGTGCGCACGTTTTAGCAAGAATAAGCAAGTTTTAGTCCATGTCAGCATGTGTGCGTGTGAGCTGGTGTGTGCGTGTTTGCGCTTGTGTGCACGGCACTGCCCCCCCTGAAGAAACAGAAAGGGAAAAGGAAGCACAACAAATAGTAGGAAGTTAACCAGGGAGTACTAGCAGAGCTAGCAGGTGAAAACAATCAGAATCAGGCAATTACACAGGCAGTACACTAGCCCAGCCCAGCCCAGCCCAGCCCTTAAAACTCTGCAAACAACTTTCCACCATGTTTACCTCAGAGACACTGCAACACTGCAGTAAACTAATAGAAGTCAAAACTGAAAAAGCTTTACTCAGACAAAGAAATGTTAGGGGCTGCCATTGCTGTTATAAGGCGACATATGCAACATGCTGAGGGTGGCGACAATGTGAATGCTGCTGGACAACCCTCAGTGAGGAGATGGAGAAGAGTGTACAGGCCCAGGGTAACCTATAAAAGGATACATGAGCTGGAGATAGTGAAGCGCTATAGAGTGGACAGAGACCTCATGCAGCAAATTGTTGAGCTATGCAGGCCACACCTCACACACAGAACCAACAGAGGGGAGCCCATCCCAGTGGAAACCAAGGTATGTGTTGGCCTAAGAATACTAGCAACAGGTACCTTCCAGAGACCAACTGGTGATATGATGGGGATATCACAGGCATCAGCATCCAGAGTACTGCACCAGTTCCTGGATGCCATGTCAGCACATGTTGGTGATCATGTATATTTCCCCAATTCCCATGAGGTATTGGCCAGCAATATGCATCTTTTCCAGCAAATAGCGGAATACCCTGAGGTAGTGGGTGCAATAGACTGCATGCATATACACATCAAAGCACCAGCCGGTGAGCAGGGTAGGGTCTACATTAACCACAAGGGCTTCCCCTCCATCAACTGCCAGGTTGTGTGTGATGCCCAGGGCATAATACTGAATGTGTGTGCTGGCTGCCCTGGAAGCTACCATGATTTCCATACCTGGCATCTGACAGCTGTACCAGACATTTGCCAATGGAGACATCCCTCATGGTCACCTAGTGGGGGATGCTGGCTATGCACTGGAGCCGTGGCTGGTGACACCCATCAGAAACGCACACACACCTGAACAGGAATGCCATAATGAGGCACACGCACAAACACAAAATGTAATTGAGCATGTGTTTGGGCTGCTCAAGTCACGGTTCTGGTGCCTGGACACATCTGGCGGAGCCTTGCAGTACTCACCAACTACATGTACCCAAATAGTCATGGTATGTGCTATGCTACATAATATGATCCTGCGAAAACAGCTGCAGCAGGAGCAGCATAGGCCCGGGCCAAACAGCCCCCCACCATTGCCAAGGCCATCACAGGCAGAGCATGACTCGGAGGAGGAATAACCTGAGCCTGCCCCAGTAGACAGAAGGAGGCGTGCCCAGTATGCTTTGGCCTTGGCAAAGAGACAACGCATAGCACATACACTGGCTCAGTAGGAACTCTGGAAATTATACCTCTCTCTGACTCGCACATATAGTAAAAGGGATGCCTAACTTGACACTACCTGTTTTCAAACATGTATAGGGAGTGTAGTATGTGCATCCAACATAGGCAGCCCTGCAGCACCACCTGAGGCATGATTGCCATGTGTTAAGCAATATAAAGCAGTGCTAAACAGCTTTTATCACTGTTTAGTATATGTAAACAAAATTGCACACACTAACTAGCACAACTTTGGTCAATGTTGAGCAATATTGGGCAACGTTGAGCAATGTTGGTTAACGTTGAGCAATGGTGGACAAGCTTGGTCAAAGTTGGGCATAGTTGAGCAAAAGCCAACATGCTTATATTTGCTCTACTGGCCCTTAAGCAGTCTGGTCTGCTCAGTATGAAAATATAAAGCAGTGACAGGCCTCAAACTAAGGATGCTGTGCACTATAGTAATAGTACTGAACCATTAAACTATGCCAGTATTTCGCTGGTCAGCCTGTATGAAGAAATGTTGATCATTCTATGCAAAGTATCTCATTGAAACCCTGCAGGCATAGCATAATCCCTGTCGAGTTATGACACAAAGGTGAGCCCTGCAGTAAAAATAGAACCTGATTTTAAACACACATATAGTATAAATGTTAATATTGGCCATGTTCACACACATTAACAAATGTAGTGAACTTCAGACAGCAACATACTGAAAGGTCACACTGGGCATGCTCACACACTTGAATAAATGAGACAAATTTCAGGCAACTAAACACTGAAAGGCCAAACTGGGCATGCTCACACACTTAGGCCATGTCTGAGTACAGCAGTGGGCCACACATATCCGGCAGTTACATGTGTAAACCCAGGAACCTCTCACTATTCACCAATCCACCTTGTGCACACAGTTATATGACAACAGACACATATATAATATATTGGAACCCTGTCATAATCAAATATGTTCTACAGATACTTAGGTTGTTCATAGAAAGTGGGAAAGCAAAGAAGATAAAAAACCTGCAATCAGTATCATCAATAAACAATGTGCACTCCAAACATTATCATAGGTTCATAGGTTGATACTAGGCTATCTGCTCTAGGGCATTTAAAAGCCTAGCCAGAGTGTGTTTCGCTTTTGCAACCCTGTTAGATTAGTAGACTGTGCCTGTGAATAGTAGGTCACACAAGATAGCCCTTTTACGGTTAGTTTATTGTGCCTCTGTCTAGCAGGGACCCAGAAGAGATCCCAGGGGTAAACATACGATCACCCATTCACTCATCAAGATTTCTCCTGTAGAGGGTCAGTGAGGGGCTCTGCCTATGCGGGACTGGGATCTCATTCCAGAGTGGGGGGAGTCTCTGGGATATGAATCTGTCCCTCCAGCATGTCCTATTAATATCTGTAATGAGGTTTAAGTCCCTGGAGCGTGTAGCTCTAAGGGATTTGGATATCCTGAGGTGGAGCATGTCCATAATTCTGGGTTGGACATGGATTTAAACATCAGGCACAGATCGCATCCAAGTAGGCGGTAAGCAACTGAGTAGAGCTGGAGGTACTTTAGCCGAACTACGCAGGGCATCTGTGTGAGTCCCTAGATCCAGTTGGTGAGGTACATTTGTGGCCATTACAGTTGCTGCAGGTGTCGGGTAAGGTACATCCCAAATGGGGCATTGCATCCAATCATGGGCCTGATGAGTATAGGGGCACAATTACCTCACTTGATCTAGATGTGAAACCTTTTGGGATAAGGTGGGCTATATAGAAGGTCTGTCTAACCACTTTGGCAACGTGATTGTCAAAGGCGAGATTACTATCTACTCAGGTCCCCAAATCCCTAATAACTTCTTCCGTACTTAATGGATTACCACCTATGTGGTAATGTGTGGGCACTTTGTTATTCCCAAAGGGGATGACTATGCATTTAATGACATTTAGCTGTAGGCCATGGCTCTGGCACCAGTTATCCATCTCTGTGAGACCCTTTTGGAGGATGCTTGTGCCAGCTGGAGAGTCGATTATGGCACCCAGTTTGCAGTCATCTGCGAACTTGGTCAGCCATATTCCTCCTGTGTTAGCCTGTACATCAGAGAAATATATACTGAACAAGAGAGGTCCCGGGACTGAGCCTTGTGGGGCGCCACTTGTAACTGGTGTAGAGTCAGACATGGCACCTGCAATGCTGACCATGTGGGTGCTATCCCTGATCCAGTTAGCAATCCATCTTGTGACATATATGTTGATATCTAAGCTGGTGAGCTTATTTATGATGCCCGAGTGGGGTATTATGTCGAAGGGTTTTGCGAGGTCCAGGTAGGCTGTGTGGACCACCTCCCCTATGTCTACGGACCTGGAAACTGTTTAAAGAAGTCCATCAGGTTCAAGAGGCAAGATCTGCCCTCAACAAAGCCGAATTGGGTAGGATCCAGTGTCTGTAGGTTCCCGATGTCTTTGTGTATGAGTTCCATGATGATACGCTCCATCGCTTTGCAGACCTGGCTGGTTAGGCTTATAGGGCAATAGTGTCTGGGGTCCGTTGTGGCTCCACCTTTGTGGAGAGGGACCACTGTTGCTGTACACCATTCCTTGGGTACATATCCTGTAGTAAGTCTGATACTGAACAGTGACTTAATGTGAGGGTTGAGTTCTTCATGAAGCTCGTGTAAGATGCAGGCCGAGACACCATCCAGTCCCATTGATGCTGTGTTGTCTGCTTTGAAGAGGGCAGCTCTCACCTGTTCATCTGTGATGTCAGGGAGGCTACACTTTGTTGGGATGGACATTTGCTCTTTAGGCGGGATGTGGGGGGGGGAAGACATTTGCACTGAACCTGTTTGCCAAGATGTTGGCAATGTCTGTCAGTTCAGTGTATTTTTTGTCATTTTGTGCTAACTCACAGCATATCTAGGAGTTGCCACTCAGGTTCCTGACATAACTAAAGAAGGCCTTGTGATTGTCCTAAGTGTCTGGTGAAATTTTCCTTTTGAAGCGGGCCTTAGATGAATTCATGAGTGATCGTAGCTTCTTGCTAGTACTGATCAGAGATGCCTTCCCTTTTTGGGATTGTGCTCTATCATGTAGTAGCCACCTCCTTTTGTTGTATAGCTTATTTATGGCTGGGGTCCACCAGACAAGTCCCCTGCCTTTGGAGGAGTGAGTCTTGTTTTTATTTGGGATAGCACGATCCATGCATTCCAGTAGGTGTCCATAGAATGCGTTTGTAAAGGATGCAGCGGTCTGAGCCATATTTACCACTGTCCCAGGGTCTTTGAAGGATACCACCTTGGTTTTGAGAAGTGTGACGTTTGCTTTTGAGAAGTTCTTCACCGAGATTACCTAGGATGGAGGTGGGGGCGGGATATGGATGTCTAGTGAGATAAATGTATGGTCTGACTTTACCAATGAGGGGTATACCTCTGGTGTGGAACATAGAGTCCCCATGTTGGTGATGATCAGATCCAATATGTTTTCCCCTCTTGTGGGTGTGGTGACCAGTTGCGCCATAGCATTTTTGTTTATAAATTCTAGCAACCATTGAGTCTCCAGTCTTCTCAGGAAAGCCAAGTGGGGTTCCTGAGTGTGGGAGGGTGATCTGTAGCAGGCTACAAACTGAAATGCAGTTTTGCCCACTGTTAGTTGCACATGTATGGTCTCCGATGCTTCGTGCAGAGCTACTACCTGGAGGTGTGTGTATCTGTGATGTATATGGATACTCCCCCTATTTTTGTTGGTCGGCCAGAGTTTTGTGGCCGAAAAGCATGGTATGAAGTATAACCTGGTAGTGCTGGGGTGCTTTCTGGAGCGTGAACCAGGTGTTTGTTACTGCACAGATATCAACATTCTCCATACTGAGGAGAGCCTTGGGTGCATGCATTTTGAGGTTTAGACATCTGCTGTTGAGCAGCATTACCCTTAGTTTCTTTTACCTTGTATTGTCTATGGAGGTGGGTTTGTCTTTTGAGCCTTGCCTATAAAAGGCACTTTGGGGGTGGCAAGAGCCTTAGCCAGTATTCGAAAGTCCAGGGGTGACAGGTGCAAGCCATCCCTAGCGAAGCAACGTGGCATGTCGAGCATGTCATCCCAGGCTGACAGACACTGGATCCCCTTTGAATGACACCAATACGTTAGTCAACTGTTAAAATTTATCATTTTGTCTGTATACTGTGTCATCACTCTTGGTGAGGGTAAGATGCTACACAAGGTCAGGGTCATACTGGCCTGGGCTACATGATCAGAGAGCTCCTCTATGTCTCTTCTCATGTAGTCCAGGGAGGAACATCTGAGGTCATTCACACCAGCATGGACAATGATGGAGCCATAATTGTACTTGCTTTGGAGTGACCTGAGTGCATGTGTTATGTGGCGGATCCTGGCACCTGACAGACAGCTCAATATGACCTTCTCCTTGTTCAGCCTGGTGTGTGGGACATCAGTGTGTCTGACAATAGAGTCACCTATTACTAGTGTATTAGATGTGTTGTTTAGCCCTTATGGCAGTGACTGTGTGGCACACTGACTTTGTGAACTATGTGATATGTGGGTATTGTTGTGGGGTAGCAGTTGTTTAGGTGTCTGCTTTGGAGGTCTCTGCTGCTTAGGCAGATTTTTATTTAGAGCCTCCGAGTACTTTTTTGTGTGGTAATGTGTTTTGTTTGCTGTTGCTATAGGTCTATGTGAGACTGGATTTGTGGTGTGTGTCGTTACCTTCACCACCTGATAGACTGTGCCTCCTGTTTGTCTATATAGTTGCATCTCTCACATATATCTGAGTTTGTTGGGAGGAGGAGAGGGTTGTCTGTGTACATAAGGCAGTTGTAACATTGCCTCAAAATTCCCATGTTCACCAGCTGGACTGGAGAGTACACACGAAACCGTCCTTTGGACATGCCAGGATATTATGATGAAATACTCTGTTGACTGATCAAAAAGGATCAGTAGGGTGTTAAGTGTGTAAAAGAGTATAACAGGGGTTTAGTGCTCAGGTTTGTCGGTGTTTTGGAAAGATTATCTGCGAAGGAGTCCAGACAGAACCATGACACTTCCTTCAGCTATGTCATAAATAGCAATGTACACTCATATATGTCCTGAATCAGGGCCAACTGTACCTGACTGACAATGCCAACATCCTGTCAGACAGGCCCATACATACATACCCACCTCCCACTGACAAAAGGCCCTATCATCATACCAGGAGATATCACATGTAGAATGGGTAAACAGCTCCTTCCAAAGCCAAAAACATGGCATCAATTGGATTACATTGTTTCCCTATATGTGTCATAGGTGAACTGCAGAACAAACAGACCCTGCACCTGAACAGTCTGTTAAGCCCCACCCTCTCTACAGGATCTGAAACTGTTGAATGGGTTACAGCAACATATGACACACCCCACAAGTGTTGGTCCTATAAGCCTATGAAGTCTGATCTGCAAGGCCATGGAGTCCATCATGATTGAAGTCATAAACAGAGCTATTGGAAGCCGACAAACACACAACCCTACCAACGTTGGTTTGTTCATGGGCAGATCATAATTCCCAAACCTGCTAGACTGTTTGCAAGGCAGCCACCCAGGACATACATCACTGAAAGGAGCTACACACGTCCCATATAGACTTTGAATAGCCCTTTATCAACATCCCAGACACATGTCGTATCCACAAAATCAACAATCTGTGCATAAATATGCATTGTCATATGAAGGAATGGCAATTTGTCCACAGGTAGATCACACAAACTAAGAACTGTGGAGTCCTGTTCAAGCTGTTAACACCTGCTGTCCCACATGGTTCATTCCTGGGATTGCATAAAACAAAGTGCACACACATTACCATGTCCATTCTGATGATGTCAGCATCCTACACATATAGCAGGAGAAAAGAAGCCACCCAGTAAAGCACATCGCATGTTGTGTTAATGTGTATTTCTCTAATATCATAACATAATTAGGTAGGGGTTTGAATCTTGCAATTGCTGTGTGTGATTTCCTTTGAGAGGAGTGCCCTTTTTGGAGACTAGGAAAACACATTAAAAGAGATAAATTCCTCTTTGGCAAGTCTGATGATGTCAGTATCCCACAAATACAGCAGTGGAAAAGAAAACTCCCAATAAAGCATATAGCACATCGTGTAAATGCGTACCTCTCTAGAATCAGAACATAGTTAGGTAGGAATTTGAATCCTGCTGAGTTTGAGTGTGTGTGTGATTTCCTTGGTGAGCAGTGCCCTTTTTGGAGACTAGGAAAACACATTAAAAGAGGTAAATTCATCTTTGGCAAGTCTGATGATGTCAGTATCCCAGAAATACAGCAGTGGAAAGAAAAACTCCCAAGAAAGCATATAGCGTGTCATGTAAATGCGTACCTCCCTAAAATCATAACCTACTTAGGGAGGGGCTTGAATCTTACAATTGCTGAGTGTATGATTTCCTTTGAGAGCAGTGCCCTTTTTCGAGACTAGGAAAACACATTAAAAGAGGTAAATTCCTCTTTGGCAAGTCTGATGATGTCAGTATCCCACAAATACAGCAGTGGAAATAAGCACTTCTAGTAACGCATATAGCACATCATGTTAATGCATATCTCTCTAATATCATAACGTAGTTAGGTAGGGGTTTGAATCCTGCAGTTGCTGAGTGTGTGTGCAACACTGTTGGGCAATGTTTTGTGTGTTTTGCTTTTACTACTGTATGACATATCAGTAAAACAACAGTATGTGCATTGCACACTTCAGGTATCTGTGTGGCAAATACACATATTGCTCAGACACAGCTCCACGTGGTCCTGTTGAGTATTCCTGGCTACAGAGAACTGAAAAAAAAGTGACTGCTTTCCTGATTAAGTATCCTGCTATTTTTTATATTTGTTTTACCTTCTACTGCTTACCTAGAGCAAGCTTTAACTGTTTTCATAGTTATTTACTGCATTTTTTATTGTCTGCACTTAAAAGTACATTTTAGTCGAAATTAGTCTAATTCAAGTCGAAAAGTGTTTGTTTGCTGTTTAATTTAATTGTTTGGCTGCCCACTAAAGTGTTCTAGCCTGTACTACTGACTTATTGCCTTTTCTGCATTTCTGTGTGTTTCTATTTAAAAACAAAAACAAAAATATTCCTTGTTTTCCTGCCTCCTAAACTAGTTAGACCAGTTTACAGGCCTTGCTGTATCCTGGGCTGTGTTGCAGTTCCTGTGTTGTCCATTGCCTTACTTGGATAGAAGGAAGTTTCTTAGCTCACCAGTGGGAGTGGGGAGCCTTGAATAGCCTACCTGTCCTTGAGGGAAGTGACCTCAGCACAAGAAGCTGTAGTAATTGGTCATTTTGGACCATTTCTAGCTCTTTTGAAGTTCCCTGGTTAAAATCTCCCTCTGCCATTTTTCCGAGGCCATATTCCTCAGACACAGCTCCACATGGTCCTGTTGAGTCTTCCTGGCTACAGAGAACTGAAAAAAAGCGACTGCTTTCCTGATTAAGTATCCTGCTGTTTTTTATATTTGTTTTACCTTCTACTGCTTACCTAGAGCAAGCTTTAACTGTTTTCATAGTTATTTACTGCATTTTTTATTATCTGCACTTAAAAGTACATTTTAGTCGAAATTAGTCTAATTCAAGTCTAAAAGTGTTTGTTTGCTGTTTAATTTAATTGTTTGGCTGCCCACTAAAGTGTGCTAGCCTGTACTACTGATTTATTGCCTTTTCTGCATTTCTGTGTGTTTCTATTTAAAAACAAGAAAAAAATATTCCTTGTTTTCCTGCCTCCTAAACTAGTTAGACCAGTTTACAGGCCTTGCTGTATCCTGGGCTGTGTTGTAGTTCCTGTGTTGTCCATTGCCTTACTTGGATAGAAGGAAGTTTCTTAGCTCACCAGTGGGAGTGGGGAGCCTTGAATAGCCTACCTGTCCTTGAGGGAAGTGACCTCAGTACAAGAAGCTGTAGTAATTGGCCATTTTGGACCATTTCTAGCTCTTTTGAAGTTCCCTGGTTAAAATCTGCCTCTGGCATTTTTTTGAAGCCATATTGCTCAGACACAGCTCCACGTGGTCCTGTTGAGTCTTCCTGGCTACAGAGAACTGAAAAAAGTGACTGCTTTCCTGATTAAGTATCCTGCTGTTTTTTATATTTGTTTTACCTTCTACTGCTTACCTAGAGCAAGCTTTAACTGTTTTCATAGTTATTTACTGCATTTTTTATTATCTGCACTTAAAAGTATATTTTAGTCGAAATTAGTCTAATCCAAGTCAAAAAGTGTTTGTTTGCTGTTTAATTTAATTGTTTGGCTGCCCACTAAAGTGAGCTAGCCTGTACTACTGACTTATTGCCTTTTCTGCATTTAGCGCGGAGTTGCCACTAGAGCACCATCGGGCAGCGCCGGTTAAACAAGGTTAAACTATTTCTGGCTCCATAAAGTCTGCTCTTCATTTTTTCCCTTAGAACTGCTCTACTTGTAATCTAAACAGTCTATTCTCTATCTGTAAAGCTCGGCACTTGTTCCTAAAGCATTTTTTAGTCAGGTAAAGCACTTCTATATTATGCAAAGTACTTCACTAGCTTAAAACCCCCTTGAGTACCCACTTCCCTATAGGTCCTTTCTGACTCAGTTACACAGCAAACTTTTTCATTTCTTCTAGCATGTCAAGGGGTCAGTTGCTAACGTCCTCTCCTGCTCAGCTGGTGAATCTGGGAATATTGAGGCAATGTTACAATTGCCTCATGTACACAGACAACCCTCTCCTCCTCCCACAAAACACAAATACATGCGAGAGATGCAACTATATAGCCAAACTGGAGGCTGAGCTCTCTCAACTCAGGACTGGCAAAACCAGACAGGAGGAGAAGGTAATCACACACACCATAAACCCAGTCTCACATAGAACTATCACAACTACAAATCAAACACATAAACACACAAAGACATACTGGAAGGCACTGATCAAAAATCTACCAAAACAGCAGAGGCCTCCAAAGCAGACACCCAAACAACTGCCACCTCATGACATAACACAAGCAACACATAGATCACAAAGTCAGTGTGCAAATCAGTCACAGCCCTTAAGGCCAAACACAATGCCAGACACACTTGTCATAGGTGACTCCATAGTCAGACACACTGACGTCCCACTCACCAGACTGAACATGGAGAGGGTCACAGTAAGCTGCCTGTCGGGCGCTAGAATCCGCCACATAACACAAGCACTCAGGTCACTCCACAGCAAGTACAAGTATGACTCAGTCATTGTCCATGCCGGGGTGAATAACCTGAGACGTACCTCCCTGGACTACATGAAAAAAGACATAAAGGAGCTCTCAGATTATGTAGCCCAGGCTGGTATGACCCTGACCCTGAGCAGTAGCCTACCTTCACCAAGAATGATGCCACAATACAGAGACAAAATGATCAGTTTTAATAATTGGCTTAATTTCTGGTGTCATTCTAAGGGGATCCAATGTCTGTCTGCCTGGAATGACATGCTTGACAAGCCACGCTGCCTCACAAGGGACGGCTTGCACCTGTCACCCCTGGGTTTCCGGATATTGGCAAAGGCTCTTGCCACCCCCATAGTGCCTTTTTTCGACAAGGCTCAAATTCTAAACCCACCACCCTAGAAAACAATAATGGAAAAAAACTAAGGGTAATGCTGCTCAATGCCAGAAGTCCAATCAAGATGCACGCCTCGAAGCCCTCCTCAGTATGGAGAACATCGATGTCTGTGCTGTGACTGAAACCTGGTTCAAGGCTCCTGAGAGCACCCGCACTATCAGGTTTTACCTCATATCATGCTCCGCCCCAAAACCTGGACGTCACAAAAGGAGGGGTGTATCCATATTCATCAAGGATACCCACACCTCCAGGCTGGTGGCAACTCACGAAGCATCAGAGACCATTCAGGTGCAATTAACCATAGGCAAAACTGCTCTACAGTTTGTAGCATGTTACAGGCCACCCTCTCAAACTCAGGAACCCCACACAGCCTTCCTGAAGACACTGGAGAGTATAAATGTCTCTCCAAACACAATCATATTGGGTGACTTCAACTACCCAAACATAGACTGGGAACATTACTCAAGCCCCAATACCCTAGCCCAAAGGTTCCTGGAGTTCATAAACTCAAATGCTATGGAACAACTTGTCACCATTCCCACAAGAGGTGAAAATATACTAGATCTGATCATCACAAACATGGGGGCAAAATGCTCCACACCGGAAGTATATCCCTCATTGGTGAGATCAGACCATAAACTAATCTCACTGGAGATCCACATCCCCCCACCCCAACAAAAAAGACCACAGTGAAGAACTTCTCAAAAGCCAACTTCACACTTCTTAAGACTGGTGTAGTATCCTTCAAGGCCCCTGAGCCCTTGGAAACCACAACCCACGCTGCTGAATCCCTTACAAATGCTTTCTACGAGCACCTCCAGGATTGCATGGATCAAGCAATCCCAAATAAAATCAAGACCCTTTCCACCAAAGGCAGCCCGATCTGGTGGACCCCAGCCATAAACAAACTTTACAACAAGAGGAGAAAGCTACTACAAGATAGAGCAAAATCCCTAAAAGGGAAGACATCTCTGATCAATACTAGTAAAAACTATGATCACTCATAAAATCATCCAAGGCCAACTTTGAGAGAAAAATCGCCAAGGACTCAAAAGACAATCATAAGGCCTTCTTTAGCTATGTTAGAAATCTGGGTGGAAACTCCCAGATATGCTCAGAATTAGTCCAAAATGATACAAAAATCACTGAACCCACAGACATTGCAAACATACTGGCAGACAGGTTCAGTGAAAATTCAAAAGGAGAAATATCTATCCCAGCAGAGTGTAGCCTCCCAATCATCTCAAATGCCCAGGTGAGAGCTGCTCTCTAAAGCTAAAAACACAGCATCAATGGGACCGGATGGTGTCCCGGCTGTGTGCTACACAAACTCAATGAGGAACTAAACCCACACATAAGGCTGCTGTTTAATCTTAGCCTTACCACAGGATACGCACCCAAAGAGTGGCGACGGCAACTGTGGTCCCACTCCACAAAGGTGCTTCTACGGACCCTGGTAATTACTGCCCCATAAGCTTAACAAGCCTGGTCTGCAAAGCTATGGAGAAGATCATAATGGAACTCATAAATAAAGACATAGGGGACCTACAGACATTGGATCCTACCCAATTGCTTTGTCAAGGGCAGATCATGCCTCTTGAACTTGGTCGACTTTTTTGAAACAGTCACCAAGGCCATTGATGAGGGTAAGGCAGTTCACGCAGCCTACCTTGACCTTGCAAAAGCTTTCGACACAATACCCCACTCGGGTATCATAGAAAAGCTCACCAGCTTAAATGTAAACCCATATGTCACAAGATGGGTTGCAAACTGGCTCAAGGACAGAACCCACAGGGTTAGAGTTGCTGGTGCCATGTCAGACTCCAAGCCGGTCACAAGCGGTGTCCCACAGGGCTCAGTCCTGGGCCCCCTCTTGTTCGGCATCTACTTTTCAGAAGTGCAGGCAAACATAGGAGGATTGTGGCTGACAACGTTTGCAGATGACTACAAACTGGGCGCCATAGTTGAAAATCTATCAGACACAGATATCCTTCAGAGAGGTCTCATAGAAATGGATAACTGGTGCCAGAACCATGGCCTTAAGCTAAACACCAAAAAATGTATAGTCATACCCTTTGGTAAAACAAGGTAACCCCAAGTTACCACATAGGTGGCAATCCATTAAGCACAGAAGAGGTTATCAGGGACCTGGGGACCCAAGTTGACAGTAACCTTTCTTTTGACACTCACATTGCCAAAGTGGTTAGGAGGACCTTCTACATTGCCCACCTGATTATGAAGGGATTCACATCCAGATCAAGGGAGGTCATTGTTCCCCTGTACTCTTCACTTATCAGACCAATGATTGAGTACAATGCCCCATTCGGATTGTATCTTACCCAACACCTGCAGCAATTGGAAAGACCCCAAAAGTTCCTCACCAAAAGGATAAAGGGGCTCAAAAATATGCCATATGCTGCCCGACTGAAGAAACTCCAGCTCTATTCAGTCGCATACCGCCTGCTCAGAGGTGACCTGTGCCTGACATACAAGGCCATGTCCAACCCGGAATTAATGGACATGCTCCACTTCAAAAAATCCAAATCCACCAGAGCCACAAGAGCAAGAGACTTAAACCTCAACACGGATATAAATAGGATGTGCTGGAGGGACAGATTCATCACCCAGAGACTCCCTATGCTGTGGAACAGAATCCCGGTCCATGTGAGACAGAGCACCTCGCTGGCTCTGTTCAAGAGGAATCTTGACCAGTGGATGGGAGATCTTAGGTTTACCCCGGGGATCATCTCTGTATCACTGCTGGACAGAGGCACGGCAAACTAATGGATATAGTATTCTTCAACCTAAGGGGTGGGGAAAGCCACACAACTCTGGCTAGGCTTATAAATGCCCTAGGGCAGATAGCCTAGTATGAACCTATGAACCTATATGTACATGTGACCTCAATTGGTATCTGTGTGGCAAATACATATATGTACATGCGACCTCAATTAGTTCATAGGTGTGAAGCCTGCTTTCTACACGAATACATCTATTACCATTGACAGTTTGTGCTGCTGCTTCTCAGACCTTAGGTCACATATGTATGTATGTGACAAGGCCAGCCACTGTAGTGATCTGTGGCCTAGGTCATCTGTGTCACATACACCCATGACAGTTCGTATAGAATAGTGTGAGTGAGGGTTCATGCCTGGGGTATATTTCAGACATGTTCAAACACAACACAGTCTGTCAATAATGGGCATTCATTATAGGTGTACAACAACTTACAGACCCCTTATTGCTTATGTGATACACCGAGGGACATCAGAATACCTTTGGAAAAGTGAATACCAAAGGACAGATGACATAACATGTGGCTGTATGTATACATCTGTACCCCTGCTACATGTTGTGGGCTACTACCAATGTGGTACTGTCAGGATACTATGTTTAGTAAATGTGGATGACTATGCTATAGTTGGCTTATAGCTTTACAGCATGGGTTGGTCAACAGGTATCTGTCTGTATGATACCCTTGTGGAGGATAAGTGTCTCATCCGGAGAATGCATTGTAGGCCACTGTATGCATTACCAGATGTGGACAGACATGTCCCTAGTGTGTTTGCTTGTACCTAGGATGGCTACATGCCAAACAGGAGTGGTCCCGGGAATGGGTGGTAGTAAATACCACTAGTTACTGGTATAGTATAGTACTGGAAGGATTCAAATGCTACTGCGTATCCTATATCTGTGTGTCAGTTGTCAAGACATCATCTAACGACTGGTTAAAGTCAGGCTGTTGAGGTTATGTATACTACCAGAATGCAAACCAATGACCAATATTAACAGTATCACCCACAGCATAGTGTCAAACCATATCATACACACGTGTATCCAAGTTGTAACATATGTGTAGTAAAATGCATACTGGCCACCAATAGGAAATATGAAATGTTAACACTGTGTAATACAGGGCATGTCACCCTTCCCGTGTGTCCACTATGCATGTACATGCAGACAGTGCACCTCCACCATGTTCACAAATGTACACCTGCAAATCTGTACTGCACACATCACACACATACCGTCCACTCACCAACACATGCTGCCAGTACCACACACATCAGCCAAGTGGCACATGGGCGGACAATACATTTTTGGAATTAACACTGGTGTAAACAATACTACATTGATAATCATAGCTTTAATGCATCATGCCTGCTCAGATATACCTACAAGGATATCATTACACTTTACAGTTGACAACATGCTAACATTGCTACACTGCTATTAGGTCACCCTGTGCATCAGCGCCATGTTAGCCTGTTCCTGCATCAATGTCACAGATGACAGGAGGTGACACAGTTTCATCATATGAACAGGGTGTGTCGTTGGTTTGCCAGAGCCCGACAATGACCCATCCAATCGACATGTATGTGTGTTGTGTGTGTGTGTGTGTGTGTGTGTGTGTGTGTGTGTGTGTGTGTGTGTGTGTGTGTGTGTGTGTGGGACAACAGTACAGCATGTGTCAATGTTGATGTAATATGTGTGTGTATGTGTTAGCCCTAGGTGTTTGGTTTATGTGTGAGTGTCTGCATGCACACAGTTCCACCATGTGGCTGCCAAATACGGGAGGTTGTGGGACAGCCACAGACTGTACCTGCCAGGCTGTACAGATCACTGTCTCCAGCCACGGACACAGTACCTGTACCTGGCAGCGGTGCCACGGACAGTATCGGGTACTAAGCCAGACTGGGTACTATCGTCAGAGGCAGAGGGATGTCGACTGGACCCATGTCCCTGCTGGGACTGGCCAGAGCTACGTGCACGTGGTCATTTAGGATGGTCTATTGACAGCACAGCCCCAACATTGCTGGGGCTGGTACTGCCACTACGGGAGCGGCTGGGACTTGTGTGTCATCTGCGATGACTGCCAGCTGATTATGTTGCTGGCATATGTCCACGTTGACATCTCAGCCATCCTGCACTGTCCTGGCACATGGACATTACATTGCAGAGGACATCTAGTGTCTCCCTCCAACATCTATCAATGACCTAGGTATAATTACGGATGGCACCAGCAAGGTCACGGATACTGTCATTGATAGTGGTGTTATAGGCCCTCTGCGCCCTTAGTCCCTGCCTGGTGTACCATTCCATACGTGCTTGTGCCTGCATTACAGCCCGGAACATACCTGAGGTTGTGAGACCTGTGGGGGGCACATCTGCCAAGGGCATTACGACCAGCAGTGCTCCCACGAGAACCCCTGGACATATGCCTATATGGTATCATTCCAGGTGTCTGGGTATGGCCGCTGTGAGGGGTTACATGTGCCACAGATACCACACTATCCTGATCAATGCCTACTGTATGCTGTTCCTCAGCTAAGGCCATTGGTGTTGAGGGATGTAATGCAGTATGAATGTGCACATTGATGGGGTGGAAAGCTGTGTACTGTCGATTGGTGGACCAAAGACAGAACTTGTCAAACCTGCCTGTGCCACAACACATGTATCATCATGTCCACTATTTGTGACAGTGAATTCAGGTTCCCTGTTGCACTCATCCAACAAAACCTCAGCACCTGTGAGAGGAAGACAGGAAACACACTTTACAATCTGTACAGGATGTTGGCACACATGAACACATGCACACATGCACACATGAAAACATGAACACATGCACACATGAACACATGCACGCATGAACACATGAACATATGAACACATGCACATATGCACACATGCACACATGAACACATGCCACATGCACACATGCACACATGAACATATGCACACATGCACACATGCACACATGAACACATGCACACATGCACATATGTACACATGAACACATGCACACATGCGCACATGCCCACATGAACGCGTGCACACATGCACACATGAACACATGCACACATGCACACATGAACAAATGCACACATGCAGACATGCACACATGCACACATAAACACATGCACACATGCACACATGCACACACGAACACATGCACACATGCACCACATGCACACATGAACACATGAACACACGCACACATGCACACATGCACACATGCACACACGAACACATGCACACATGCACACATGTACACATGCACACATGCACAGATGCACACATGAACACATTGAGACATGAACACATGCACACATGAACACATGCACACATGCACACAAATGCACTACTCAGTCAAGTTCACACTCACACACACACACACACACACACACACACACACACACACACACACACACACACACACCAACAGCAATACAGAACATACTCATTAGTGGTTGATGGTGGAGTACAGTATCACAAGCAAAAGAGTCCTATCACACGTGTCAGCATGCAGGATGTGTGTTGCTCAACAGCATGCAGTGCAAGTGTAGAGAGTCCTTGTTGATAACAGTATACATGTCTTTGATGCATGTGTGTTGTTCAATGATTGGCCTCACCCTGGAACACAATGTGTGCATGGACTCAACATTGCTGTGCAAGTATAAAATGCTTTCCAATGTCCTGTGCACCATCACTCATAGGTATACATACCATGGCCGGATGCACACAACTGTCAGGTGTATAGCAATGAATGCTATGTGTAGTACTGTAGTTACTGTAACTGGATGTAGTTTGAGCCATCATCAGGCAGCATCATGTGGTCACTCAAGGCCACTAATGTATGCCACACTGGCAACTATCTTGCTGTACCTGACCTGCACCACTTTGGCTACATTAACCATTTCACAGACAGTTGTTACATGGGTATGTAAGGTGTTCAATAGGGAGCATTGCCTAACATGAATGTGTTGTGTGTTGAAGCGTGTCGCACTGCCCCATGATAGGCCTCTACCCCTCAGGTATAGTATGTGTGCTGTGTTGATGACATTTGGGATACTGGAGTCTGAACTTACAGCAGGTGTCTACATATGCCATGTGTATCATATTAACACTTACTGCATATGACAAAGTGGTGTATGTTGTGTGCATGTGTATTGACTCTACCTATACAATGTCCACTACAGTGTACCACAATTTGTTGGGATGCTCTGTGTATTACATGTGTTTGAGGCAGCTACTATGTGCATAGTCCCACAGAGAACATGCAGAGCATGCAATATGTGCAGATGTTTTACATGTGTATATGGCCTACAACTCTCCTATGACATGCACATGTTATATGTTATATTAAATGTAGAACACTCACCAGCATGGGTCTGCTGTCTTGCTATCACACCAGAGGGACCTACAAGGATATGAGACAGTTTGTCAGCATCAACAACTATGGCATTGCTGCTGTGAGTTTGCAATTTTACAGTAGTACAACAGGTGACAGTCACAGGCATACAGTTATGTACCAAATTATCAGTATTGCATGACACCAGGCTCCACATCTTCTAAATACACAGTACACATCTGATAAATGCATGTTCTAACAATCGAGCTAACAGTAGTCTACAGATATGCCATGTTACCTGCACGCTCTGAGACGATGTGCTGGGTCACTCTGGTCTCCATGATGACACATGTCTGTTGTAGTGGTTGGTCTGGAGCCACCACACTGAGGAGCAGCTCTTCCACTCTGGTGAGGGGTGGATGTGTTGTTGCACCACCACCTGTGGTAAGCTGTTGTCTGTGGACATCGGAGGCATGCTGCCGGACATGTCTGATTAAATCACTGCAGTGATGACGTACCTGCTCATAAGTCCGGTTATGCATGCCTACATCATTCACCCGATGGACAACATCCTGCCACAGTGCAGTGCGCCCATGCTGGTCCTGGCTGGTTCTAGAGAACAGCAGGTTGGGATGTTGTATTAGGGCATCTAGGATGACTTCCTCCTCTTCAGGGGAATACGTGGGTTTTCAATTGTGAGACATGTCCCTGGAAGACAATAAAACAATAATTGTGAGCAAGTCATGTGGCACACTTAACATTCTAAAGTACAGACATCAATGAAATGCCATATATAGCAACCTATTGGCTGTCAGTAGATACACACTTCTAATACCACATATCACTGCTCAGCCCACAACTGCCTGACAGTGCCTGGCACATACTATATACCAAACCATGTTCTGCACAGCAACAAAGTGAAACCAGTATGTAAGACTATACAACAGTACATGGCACACTGTATGTGACACAATGCACTACCTAGCCACAGGAGGTATATATGAAGCTAATGCATACAGACATTTGTCATCCATTGAAATTAATGTAAAGTACAGTTACAGTACTACCAGTACACCACTCTACTTGTTGATAGCAAACCCCTAAGTAACATATGTGCACATTCATCAATATAGGTGGCATACCGCTGTACTACACTTTACATGTTGCTAGATATGCACTTATATCCTGTGACACACATACCACCAAGGCCATGTTACAGGCATACCCACACACACATCAGTCATACCTACAAAACACAAAGGTATGGCAACCCAGATGAGTTTCACCTGTGTACCATACAGTACTGTGTGTCAGCACTTACAAAACGCCTGAGGTATGTAATGTGTGAGGACTACAGGTAACAAGCAAAACAGTGTTTCCAAGCAATGTGGATATACACCATACTGTGCTGTTTAGGCCTACAGCTTCAGGTAGTACTACAGTTCATACGGGATTTGTATTCACTAGTGTTAACAATCAATAAGCATACATGTACTGCTTTAGCCTACAATGGCACACTCCAGTCAACACCATGGGACTACATCATATCGTATGCCATACTGCTTTTCCTGCCTAGCAATAGCATACATGTCTTTTGCTGGGATCAGAGCTACAACACTACATATACACAATTTTGACACATTTACCTACACATTCACCATCACACTCAGTCAACCTCACATAGCAAGTAATGCAACAAGTACATGCGTGTGTGTATCAGGTCCTAGGTAGCTAATAGGCTATTAGCTGTAGGGCCTATGGAAGCCTAGCCATATGGTACCCTGCCCTTCAACACCCATGTAATTTAAGTTCATGTGCCCCTGTCATGCAGAGTCACAGAGGTGATTCCCAGGTTGTATTTCCCATCTCACATCCAATCATCATGATTAGTCATAACAACTGCTAATGAGGACCTTTCTTTGCTACTGATAGGTAGTTAGTTCCAGAGTATGGTATGTGTCTGAGATGATAATGTACCACTCCAGCATGTTCTGCTTTTTGATGTTACAAGGTTTAGATCAGTACAGTGGGTAGCTTGTATGGATTTTAATTTGTTTATATGGAGCATGTCCAACACCTGTGGGTTTGGCATAGCTTTGTATATTAGGCAGAGGTTGCCTCTGGGTAGGCGGTATACGACACAGTGTAGCTGTGGTTTTGTAAGACAGTCTGCATAGGGCATCTGTTTGAGTCTGATAATACTCTTTGTGAGGTATGTGTCTGGCGTCTACAGTTACTGTTGATGTCTTCTGAGGTACATACCAACACAGCCATTGTACTCTATGATGGGTTTTATGACTGATGAGTAGAGTGGAACACTGACCTCTTTTTCCATGGATGACACACCTTTTCTGATGACATGTGGACCGTAGACAGTTTACAGGACTAGTGTGGCACTGTGATTATTAAAAGGGACACTACTGTCCACCTGTGTCCCATGGTCTCTTATCACACTTTTGGTTTTGATTAGACTACCACCTATGTGGTAGTTCTGGGTACAGGGTTTTTAACAAAAGGGATGGCAATACGTTTACAACATTGAGCTTGAGTGTACATATAAACATCCATTGGTGTACATATAGATATACATATAGGCACATATACAGTCCACCTTTCATGGTGGGAATATCAATTATGCAAAGGTTGAGAGGGATACAGTTATGGAATTATATTGCACAGTCTTGTGTAGAATGCATGGAAGGTATTCTCAGCCCATGTATCTTAGCAGGACCCCCTGTCTGGAAGACTAAAAACCTAACAAATCATACCCACAGCATTTAAACACCACATGTCATATGCCAGCACTGTATGCTGTCTTGTTTGCCACACACTACAACCTACATATAAATATGCACATAACAACCTGCACCAACATATAAATGTCCACCCTTCACAAACAGTTGCAGTATGTCCCTTGCTCTATGCACATGTTAAGATGCTAACATATTGGACACATAAATATCTCTCCATATGTGTGTGCCATACACACACACAAGGTCCACACTGTTGTAAGTCCATACACCTCACAGATGACCTGTTGGGCCTTGCTACAACATGAACAGTTGTCACATGTGTGCATACAGTAATATTACAGGGAGTATATATATAGCTGAAAATGCTACATTACTATACTAGCCTGGTAAAGCAGTTGCCAATTCTAAGCTACACATTATGTGACTATCATGCATGTCT
The DNA here is from genome assembly GCF_019279795.1 of Protopterus annectens. Lineage (NCBI taxonomy): Eukaryota > Metazoa > Chordata > Ceratodontiformes > Protopteridae > Protopterus > Protopterus annectens. The sequence continues at coordinate 206,681,246 of NC_056741.1, forward strand.
TACTATGTCACATCCATGTTTATATAGGTGTTTGAACTACTCCCCCAAACTGCCATTATACACAGTACTGTACAGAATATAGATAACATGATCAGATGTTTGACATATAATGCTGAGCTACATATGTCACAGTTATGTCCCACTGCACACAGCTACACACTAATTTGTCCATGGCAGTAGTTATGCATGGCATCAGTGCATACATACCTACTGCTGCCAAATATGCATGTTTCAGAGTATGTACAGTACTCTTCATAAACATCTACTACTAGCCATTAACTACATATCTGTTACATACCTGTTTGTCACTTTCAGGTCCATCTGTGTATGCTTTCACAACTTTTTTTTATTTTTTTTTATTAATTAAGTAAAGTTTTTTTTTACTTAATTTTTATTTTTGGTTATTAATTAAGTATTTTTTTTCTTAATTAATATTTTTGGTTAGTAATTAAGTATATATATTTTTTTACTTAATTAAACTTTTTTTTATTAAGTAATAATTTTTTCTCACTACTCTCCAGGTGTTATATAGTCTCTCACATGTGCAATGTAATGATTGCATGTGGGGATAGCAAGTACAGTCTGCTTTTATAGGTATCTGCGCATGTGCATGTGATGCCCTCTGCACCAATTGGTGCCCAGCATTTGGTAAATGCATACAGCCTGATGTATGGTAATTGCAGTGCTCATTGTCATAGCAACCCAATGCTATAAATTGCTAAGGTATGTAGGCATAGCCCTTTCAGATTTCCAGAGTGGGGCCCATGCTTGTTTGCTGTGGACACTGTTGTGTAAGTCAGAAGGTTGGTATACTTCTTATATCTGAAGCTAGAGGTGTAGACAGTGATGTACATGTTGTACTCAGACCTGACTGTTGCCACTTCCAGTACAGAGCTATCAGTGTAGAGTTTAACTCACCCCTACAAATTCTTGCACAAGATTTATGTGACTATGTAGTTTCTTTTCTACTCATATAATTAACTGCCATACAAAAGTAATTATTGAGAAGTATTTTTTTGGCACATGAACTGTTTGTGAACCTTTATACTGTGAATATTAATGTACTCATTTCTGCAGGGTTTGTGTTTTTTATTGTTGACATTAGCACAGAGTTCTCAGGAAAACTGGACAATTCCAGTACTGAGTATGCCTACCTACATCCTTGGTAGACCCTAAACACACAAGTATATTTTAATTGTGTGGGGGGATGCTGACATACAGAGAGCATTATGTATTATTGTGTGAATGTTATCTTACTGGACTTAAAGGATTGGTGTGTACCTGTTAGTTTATCAAGGCAGGTGGTCTGTCTGCATAGTTCCCAACTGTGAACCTATCCAGATGGTAGCCAGATGTTACACTGTTATTCTTTGTCTGTGCAACCCACGGGTTTTTTCAGTACTGGTACAATGGCATTGTTACAGTCAGTTGCTACCAGTACATGGCTACATCCTTTGGTACTTCTGTGTTTTACTCCTACATAAGGGTATGCTTGTGGAAGTCCTACCAAAGCTATTTGCAGAGTGTGTAACAGCAGAATAGCTGATATGCCTGTGTGTTTGTGCCTCTACCAGGCCTATGAAACACTCAGATACATTTTTGCATGGAGTCAGCGATAGGTAGTTAAAAGTATGGTACACCTTACACATAATAGAGACAGTAAGTGTAGACTTGAGTGAAGCAGTGCATATGGATTAGTAAACCTTTTATGAAGTACAAGTGGTATCTACTGTTATTATTGTCCGTATTCATTGTGTAATACCCCACCTTTCTGACTGACGTCAGTACTTTTCAGAGAGATTCAGAGGGGCACAGCTAAAATATGTTTCACAATCAGGGACATCCCTGAAAAGTAATCACAGTTAGTAAGTATGGCCTCTGCCCTAATCAGATATGCCAGTGTTTGCCCTGCTATGATACTGTGTGGGGGTTGTAAAGTGCCACTGTAACATTATTTACTGCTAGAATGGCTGCTTCTCATATCACACTCATGTAATGCAATTCCACAACAATTGCTGGTAAAGATCCACAGAACAAGCTTTGTGTTATGGCCGTCCTATTTTTCCTTTACATTCACTCATTGTAATGCATGATATATTTATTTCAGCACCAAGTTATTGTTTATCTGCTGTGGCTTAGTGGTACTTCAGGCAATCTGGTGTGTCCAACGTCTGGGGTTCGAGACTGACAGAGGTATTTTATTTTGCTGCTGAGCAGAACAAGGGCCCTGACATACAGAGTGACTAAGGCATTTTTAAGCAATTGTAAGTGGGTTTGCGTGGGTTTGTGCGATGCTTAGCTAAGTGCACACATGCGCACATTTGCTTAAACCCGCTTACTACTGCTTAAAAGTGCTTACTCCCGCTAACCCCCACACTAATTTCTTTGAAAGAAAAGAAAATGCGGAGATAGGAAAGTGGTGAAAAGGGGGCACAAAGAGGGGAAAGACAGTAGGAAAACAAGCTTGGGATGTGCAGGACGGGTGTAGGGAAGGTCCATAGCTGCCCATTTCTTTACCAGCAACAGCTGTGCATATGCAATACATTTGGAGTGAAATTTGAAACCTTCCACCCCTGGCAGAGGGGTGAGGACAACAAAGTATGTTGTACTGCCAATTATAATTATCAGTTTACATGTCCAGTGGACATGTGTGTGAAATGGGCAGCTATGTATGGGGCGTAATTTTTGTGTGGGTACAGATTGCTCTTTTTTTTTTCAGGTGAGAGTGGAAAGTGAGGTAGAGGAAGTAGGTATATTTGGGGAGGTAGGTTGAGGAGGTAAACAGACAAGACAAACAAGATGCATACAGTGACAGTGTATGACACATTGGGTGGGTGAACGCAATTGATGGGGATGGATGTTTGGAAATCGCAAGCCCATGAGCCCACAGATGGTAACAGTGGAACAGAGATCCCCAACCATGGGCAGTCACCACTGCACCTTCAGAGCCCCGAGGGTGGTTGTGCTGGGAGCTGCATAGGATGGGCAGGCTCACCCATGAGACGTGCCACTCTCGCCTCGAGCTGGAGTAGGGGATTAGTGACTGAATGCTGGATCTCCCTACGTATGCACCACAACCCGGACCCTTCAAAGGTTGACAGCTGGCCCTTCTCTGCCCACACTTGCACGAGGGGGACGAGCCCCATCCCCTGCAGTGCTTCCATGCAATGGTGGCACAGGACCAACGGAGGAGGGGAGCCCGGGCTGGGCACCGGACCTGCTGGTGCCAGGTGCACTCGCCAGCTGAGGAGGGACAGATGGGTCTGCTGGGACCGGCCTTCCCATACGTTCTGTGATTAGGTGTGTTTAATTACAACATAAACAACAGCATTCCAGATTAGTTGTAACAGCATGCAGTAATATTCCCATTAACCCAACATACCATGGTTCCAACAGCTGAACAGCAAGCATAACACATGCATATATTGAACGACAGTGGACATTCCAACAGCATGCAGGGATGATTGGTGGCAACAGGCCACCATGATTGTGGTGTTTGAACAGGGCACATGCATCAAAGTGAATGCAGATATTTATAAAACAATAGGACATATGTCCAGGGGTGGCCCATGCTATTGGACTGCCGGACTGCAGCCCCCCTCAACTTCAAACAAAAAAAATAAAAATAAATAAATATTTTTAAATTTTGCGCATGCACACTGCTGAGACAGCATGGAGCATGTGCAGATTGTCTCAGCAGCAGTCCTGATTGAGAAACATGGACAGGAGCACTCCCACAAGTCTATGCAGTTTTAGACTGCCTGGGAACCCGCTGGGGAAACATGTCAGGGTTAGACTGCAACGTCAGCAGTTCATCGGGGGAAGAATCTCAGGTCTGGATTAGAGTTTGCTGCAGGGGAAGATCTTGCAACAACAGGCAGGGTTGGATTTGCACAGGTTTAGGGTGGTTTTGCATTTACTACAGGTAAGTGGATGTACAAGGGTGTGTGTGTGTGTGTGTGTGTGTGTGTGTGAAAATGCCCCAGGTGCAATATACTGGTGGTCAGTCTCATGGTGGTGTGGTAGGGAATACCTCAGGCTTGAACCCTGTACCTTGTATGCAGGTGTTAAAGACCTGAATTCCCTACCCACCACCATTTGTAAATAAATTGCAGATTTTTGCCTCATATTTGATCTGCTCTATTCCTCATAATATCTGTGGTTTGTAAATCTTGCAATGCTTGATATTTAATGGTGCAGTGGTAGCATTGTTGCCTCACAGCTGCAGGTTTTTGGGTTTGATTCTTGGCTGGGGTGCCTTCTTTGTGGGGGGGGTCTGTATCTTCTCCCTGTGTTTGTGTGGGTTTGCTTTTGTGTCCTCCCATGTTACAAAGACATGTCTGCATTATTTCTTCCTGGGCCTCTGCTGAGAATTGTTTTTTTTTGTTCTAAGTCAGACTGTCCTGATTAACAAATGTTAAATAAAATTGACAGGCATTTGAATTTCAGACTTCAGGTTTCTGAATCCTTACTTCCTTACATATTTGATGGTGCAGTGGCAGTATTTTTCCCTCACAGCTATAGGTTTTCTGGCTTGATTCTTGGCTGGGGTGCTTTCTGTGTAGAATCTGCATCTTATCCCTGTGTTTGTGTGGATTTGCTCTGGTGTCCTGCCATTTTCCAAAGACATGTGTCTACAGTATTTCTCCCTGGGCCTCTGCTGAAAATTGTTTTTGTTCCATCAGAAGTAAAATTGACAGGCATTTGAATTTCAGACTTCATATTCTTCAGAAAATACATAGAAAAACAACTTTTTATTCTAGCAATAAATATATAGTAACACAGCCTTTTATTATAGCAATTTTTTAAGTTTATAAGATGGCTATTTGAAATTTGTCCTTATTTTTGGGACTGTAATACCCTGTTAGTGACTTTGTCCAGGTTTTGTGTGCTAAGGTTGACAGCTATAGCAAGAACTGAATTTACTGAATATGTTTGAGGGCTGTATTCCCTCATTACTGGGTTTGTCCAGGTGTTTTGTGCTAAGAGGTTGACAGCTATGGTGAGAACTGAATTCATTAAACGATAGCCATTTAAGTTTCAGTCTTCCTATCTTTCACAAAGCAGCTGATTTGGAGTAGTGGTATGTTGCTCTTGACTGTTTTGCACAGGGACCTTGGCAGTAAAATGTATGGTGGTAACACAGCATTTTATTCTAGCAGCTTTCCAAAATTATACAAGCAATGTTTAATGTGTCCCTGGTTTTTGCCCTTTTGACCCACCCCAATAAATTTGGCGTTTTCCAGACTTCTTGTGCTGCAAAGTTGAGATGCAGTTGAGTATTGAGTAGATTTTACAAGGAGCTGAGAGCTGCAGGGGAAGAGAAGTTTAGTGCTGATTATGCTAAGTCAGGTCACGTTGCTAATAGCACAACAGGTTGTGTATTTGCTTTTGATGCAGAAGGTTGTTGGTTGTACTCCCATAAGGGGTGAATGCTGCCGTACTGAAAGTTAAGATACTAACTATGAGCCTGTTATCAGTTTGCCATCCATTTCTTATTGCAATATTACTAGCTTATTTTTAATGTAATTTAGGCAATTTATTCCTCAGGGGCATCAGACACTTTATTTTTCGATGAAACCATGAAATATAAAGGTGATTGCTAGCAGCAACCTCTTCATTACAGATTTATTTAACGTGGAATTATTTAGATGACTTTTTTACTACTTCAGAGATTGTGCATATTTACTGATAATGGTGGACTGTAGAATTGTGCATATTTACTGATAATAGTGGACTGTAGAAGTTTGAGTAGACTTTTATGATGGAAATGTTCTGAACTGGGCAGTTTTGCCATTATGGGTGTATGCGTTTTGTTTCATTGCTTACTGGAAACATGTTCAAAACAAATTTAAAATGCTCTCTAACAACTGTAATATATTGTACAAGGAATATAATTTAGTACAATGAGGAAGGTGTATCAAAGAGCACATGTATGTTTCATATGCAAGGGGCCTATGATTTGAAAACAGCCCAGAATTAATTTTTATCTGCCACGGGTAAAATGTATTTTCTTTGAATGTGGGTTTCAATGCTGTTTCAATGAATGTGAGTTTCAAGGGTAGAGAAGTTTTAATGCTAAGTTTTCATTGTGAGACTGCATTGCTTTGTTTAGTAGATGACTTAGTGTGTGTGCTGTAAAATACAAAATAAAACTTTCAAATGAAGTCCAACTCATCATAGAAGTAAAGCAGTATGTGCATTAGTGTTTATGGTAAATGGAGTGAAATAGCCAAGTAATGGTTCATTGGAACGGCTGCAGAGGCTCCATTCAACCATGATTTTGTCAGGGGGGAAGGGCAGCAAACTTAGACAGGCCCAGCTGAACTATAACTCCCAACTGTCCAGATTTTCAAAGAATGAATAGATTTTTGCTTCTTATTTTTTGTTTGTTCTTCATAAAATTTGTAGTTTTCTGGCAAATCATTTAGAAATTAAGTCACTAAATAATGATACACTGAGTTTCAGACTTCATAACCTTCAGAAAAATGCATGCTAAAGTAAGAACTGTTATTCTATCAACTGTCTCAATTTATACAAGAGCAATTTTTAGTACTGTTTATATGTTCCCCCAATATATTTGGCCTTGTTCAGATTTACTGCATTAACAGGTTGAGAGGTACATGCAAATAAATTGCTTTATAGAATTAGGCATAGCCAACCTCTCAACTGTCCCCGATTTTGGCTCAAAATGTTGCTCTTCCCTGTAATAATCCCTCCGCAAAATAGCAATTTTGGAAGAAAACATGGAGGGTTTACAATTGAGAAATAACTGTAATAATTAAAGTTATAGATTACTTGAAATGCATGTAGATTGTTTTATTTTGTCAGCTGCTCAGGTTAGCAGTACTAATATTAAAGTGTCCCTTCTTTGACAGGTTCCCAGCTGTATTGTGTGGCTATTTTCTATTTTTGCATCGCATTTGGTCCATTTTTCATAAAATTGTGTTTTTTGGCAAATTAGTGACAAATCACTAAAGACTGAAGTTAGAAAATAATGACAGACATTTGAGTTTCAGATTTTATACCCTTCAGAAAAGTCATACTAATGCAAGACCTATTCTATTATCTTTCTAAGTTTATTAGAGCAATATTTAAAAATTGTCCTTATTTTTGGGCCTTTGTCCCACTTCTGTGTATGGCTTTGTCCAGATTTCTTGCTCTGAGGTTGAGAGGTATGACAAATGTGTCAGGGCCATCACAGTCAGCCAGAGACATTTCAAATTGTGACATACTTGTTGCACCCCACTCCACTATGTAGTGACTCTGGATGTGTCCTAGCAAGGCAAGGAGTAATTATGCAGTGTAAATGTGCAGTGTGTCCCCCCCATCCAAGGTAGACACAAGTACTACAGTGGCTTTTCATCTGTCCTTGATTTTGCAGAATGGTCTGGTTTCTGTCATATTTTTGTACTGTTGATTTATGCTTATTACTCAAAGTGCCTGTTGCTCTGTGTTTAAGTAGCATTGCTTTAATGACCATAAGGTAAGCTTGTCTGAGATTGTAAGATGCAAGTAAGCTTTAATAAGCATACTGTTAAAGAATTGCCAACACTGAAAGCCTTTCTGTTGTGCCATGCAGAGAATACTTGACTAGATAATGTATAAGCCTTGGGTATTAAAGGACAGGATTCCATTATTTTAAAAAGCTCATTACACTTGTTGGAGACTTCCAGTCATCTCTACAGACTTTACCTGTAAACTAAACAGAATGCCAGTCATGTGTGTTCCATAACCTGTACAGTAATCCTTTAAGCAATGTATCTTGAGCTTGTTTCTTGTTTGCTTTTCATTTTTTACTTTCATGTTTTCCCCATGAAACAAGTAGATAGTTGTCAGGCAGCAGGTCTTTTTTGGATAAGAAACATTTTTACAAGTGGGGCATCACAGAGATTTCTACTTTCAGCATGTTACTTGGTACTTTAATAAAGCTGAATATAAATTATAATTTAGAACTGCAGTGCAAGGAGAAGTGGTTTGAGTTGAGTGCTTCTGTTTTTTCTTATACTTGATTTTGACTGGTATTCCAGTAATGTATTTAAAAAGTAATTTATTTTTTCATGCCTCACAACCTTTTGTTTCCATCTAGATATTAAGTAAGCTGTCATGCAGCCAATGCATTAAAATATTTTTATTCTTCTACACTTATTTTTGTCTTGATTGGACTCTCATAATGAAGGTTTGCCACCCAGGGCAGCGTATTTAATTCAAGTTAGTTTTTGTGGTTTTGAGCATAGCCCCTCCCCTTTCTAGTTGACCGCACCCCTTCCCCTTGACCCACCCACTGCAGCCCCCCTTTGATTTGAAGTCACCAGCCGCCACTGCATACGTCCCAACAAATGTTTTGAGATTACACATGCCCATTGAGGTGTGGAATTGCACTGTTTATGCACATACAGTAGGGTGTAGAAAGAAACCTCAATTAACATCTTATAAGTACTTTTAGTCTACACTACATTCCTATTGACTGCACGTGTACATCCCCTACATGTATTATTACACTTGCCAACATGCATTAGTTGTGTAATGGGTTTGGCTAGTTCATTATATACCTGACCTATATCTGACATACTAACTGTCCAAGATGCAGATGTTACTACTACATAGTTATTGCTTTTATTTATATTTCTTTATCTACATATCTGGATGTGTTCACATGACATTTTCAGTTAAATTTGTACAGAACCCTACATTTTTTAGCACACTCACATTTCTCAGGAACAAATTAACAAGCTACTCATGTGCCTGATTTACTTATGTATGCCAGCCATTAACTGACTGTTGAGAACTGTACATATGCTTTACAGCTACTGGCACTTCCATCAACCACTTTAGATGGAACTGCCCAACTGTAGGTTGCCAGCACTTATTAAAACAGTACTATTTGTATAATGCAAGGGTACAACAGCATTTCAAAGTCAGTGACACAGACACACTTCAGGTTTTATACCTTTATTAATTACATTACACACTTTTCCACAGGCTCTCTCCTTTATTTGATATTACAGTGCATATGGCAGACATATTCAAGACATATTATACCTTTATTAATAGGTTAGAACACTCTTTTTCAGGCTTGCTCACTTATTTTATATGACAGTACATGAAGAGATATTATTCCATACATATTATACCTTTCTTCATGGGTTACTACACTCTTTTTCTGGCTCTCTGACTTATTTTATATAACAGTACATGCAGAGGAATTATTCAGGGAATTTTATGGCTGTATTATTGGACTACAACACTTTCCTTCAGGCTCTCTCACCTATTTTATATAACAATACATGCAGAATAATTACTAACCTGCCTGGTGGTGCAGCCTTAGCAGCCTATCTGCATAGGCTTGCTGATTCACAGCATGGACACCTGCAGCTGTGAAGTAAATGAAGGGATATTGAAACATACCTATCCATTATATAGCATAAATTAGCATGTCGTACATACTGCATTCCATGGCTACCTACTCAGTTGTGGGGCATCTTGCATCCCATGGGCCTCCTGTATCGATTGGTTCAGTAGGTCCTGCTTCCATCTCTTCAGGTCTGCATGGTGGTGACGGACATGATCACCAGTCCGAGGAACGCCTGTAACACTGGTGAGGTCATGAGCTCACCGGTTCCAAGCCTCTGCTTTGTACTCCATCCCTTGGAACTGGCCCTGCAGGAGTCTTGACTCATGATGGTGGACTAGGAGCCAAACCATATATTTTGACTCCTCGATGCCCCAGCATTGTGCTCAAAAGAGTGTACCCTCTCCAGCACCAGCCATTCTAACTGCAGATGGAAGCTACAATCAGTTATGGCGAGTATTCCCACCTATGGGGCTTAAATATGCCGCATTTCCCGCACTTTTTTGTGATTGGTCATTTTTGAAAATTCTTGGCTGACTGCAGACCTGCTTAGCAATGGTTAATCTACGATTTATAAGTATATGTATGTTAACAGTGGCTGTTTATCCTAAGCTGTCATGGCTTAGTGGTTCAGTACTTTGATTATGCTGTCCTGGGTTCGAACCTTGTCATTGCTTTTTATTTTACTACTGTCCAGACAGGCTAGGGGGTGTGGCTGTGTTTAGGCAACTTTGCTCTACGTTGCTCCACATTGCCCTATGGTGCGCTGGTTGGCACTGCGCGCACCTCCACGCAAACGATTGCACTGGGTAAAGCGCTATTTAGCTATGGGCAACTCTATTGGATTGGGTAAAGCGCTGCTTAACTACGGGCAACTATATTGTGCTGGCTAAAGCGCTGCTTAACTATGGGCAATTATATGTCAGGATCCTTTATAAATATACATTTTGTTCACTGATACATAGGCCATTTCAATGCTTTTTAGTAACATTTTAATCATATATGTCAGGAATTATTTCATGTACTAATTTAAAACATAAAATAGGAAGGGGAGTGGTGGGACTCGAACCGTGAATGCCTCCTCTTTGTGTAAAGGCTGTACCACTACACTATTGCGATTTGGCACAATCTGCATAAATATTCCTTATTATGCTCTTCCATGTCAAGATTGCTAGCTGCAGCTAAGCAATGGGCACACCTGCGCACACACGAGCAAATACGGGCCGCTATATCGGGAATTAGAAAAAAAAATTAAAGTTCTACTTTTTACAAATGTGCTGGAGATTTACAATGTCAGGGAGTGTGGTGTTGGGTACGTGGACATTTGAGCGGACTCGCTCTTGTGTGTTGACATTTTACATTTCAGGCACTTGCAGGGGCGTGGACCTTTGGACTGCTGAGCAGTCGGATGTGCCCCCTGCATTCCTGCATGGTCCGTGTTAGACTTGGAGTGGAGTCAGCGTGCCCTCATGAATATTCATGGCACGCTGATGTCATACCGTTCAACTGCAGTCTCCGAGTAAGACTTATTTAGTCTTACACAGAGGATTTGTGAATCCGGGGGACGGTGTTTCTTTCTTTCATATACTTTTAGCTACATGAATGTTTTATTCAATTAGCATATATTCACTGGTCTGTAGGTGCAGTCTAAGCTATCCATCAGCTAGACTAATAGGAACCCAAGCATTGCAATTCCCACAGGTCCCTTCCTCTATCCACAATGGCCTGAGAACACAAAACAAGGGTGAAGTTGCAGATTCCCTTCCACTCATCCAGATCAGATTTAAGGAAAGTTAAAGACTTTCTTTGTTTTATATATAGGGACAGGAAGCCTATTCCACAGGTTGAGGATCATTTAAAAGAGGTATCTAATCCACCAAAAAGCTGATGACTGCAAACTGGGTACAATTATTGAATCTCCTAATTATGTCAGTATACTCCAGGATGGTCTTACACAGACCAATGACTGATGTCTTAGTTATGGTCTCAAACTGAATGCAAAGAGATGCATCATCATTCTTTAGGCACAAACAATGTCCATTCACACTATCAAATCAACAACAATACCTTAAATATCCAAAACATGGTAAGGGACCTGGGATCACAAGTTTACTACTACCTTAAATTCAACCACCTTATGTCTACTGTAGTAAGGAAGGCGTTCTATGTAGTACACTTGATTAGAGGAATAGATGCTATAACCCATCGATACTTGTCACTAATCCAGCCCATAACTGAGTATAACAAACCCATTCGGCATGTACCGTACAAAGCACCTGCAGCAATTGGAGAGACCATAGCAGTTTCTAACAAAGCAGATCAAGGCACTCCAGCACATGTCTTACACAGACCAACTAAAGTCTTTGTCACTATATTCTGTATTGTATAGACTTCTCAGGAGAGACTTATCCCTGGTCCACAGAGCAATCTCAGGCCTAAACCTAATGAACTTGCTGCATATTTGTAAATCAAATGGGACTAGGGCTACCCATTTAATCAAGGGACCTAAATGTGGCCTGCGACTTAAATAGAACATGCTGGAGGGACAGATTTATCTCCCAGTGACTACCACTTCTTTGGAATAGGCTACCAACACATGTGAAACAGAGCACCTCTATGACACTGTTCATGTGGAACCTGGATGAGTGGATGGGGCACCATAAATTCTTACCGGGGATAGCACCCACAACCCTTAACTAACACCATCTTGGGTACTGACTAGCATTACTATGGTATTACATTGGGATGAAACAGCTATGCTTGAAATATCCTCCTGGTCAATAGCCTAGTAATCTCCTACGATCCTATGACAAAATTATAATACAGACATAGATCCCTAGAGTTGTTATCAGAGGTGCTACCTCTTTATGAGCATAAAAATGCCAAGGAGGAGACAGTCATTTGCAGCATTATAATTTAAGCAGAGGTTTCCATGTAAAAGTCTGTAGATGGAACAAAGTGACAGAGCTTTTAAAAGACCTGTGTAGCTTAACAAGCTCATACTAAGATTTTCTTGGTGAGTAAACACTGTGTTTTTCTAGATGGGCACAATGCCTGAGCAGATGCTGGCCAAAGTGGGCATTGCATTCTATTATGGACTGGAGATTAGATAAGTTAGGAATAGACAGTAACAATAACTTCTTCAGATCTGGAAAATATACCTTTGACTACTAATTGCACCAAGTCACTTTTAACATGAAGGAGTTTGAATTAATTTCTTAGGGTCAGCTGTTTGCTTTCTTTTATTTTAAAGTATGTTGATACCTGCATTCCAACATATGGGCTTTTTCCAAAACTTTGCAGTGTATTGGTGGTGCATACTGACAAATGCCTCAGTGTAGGAGTTTAGGTGTGAGTAAAATGAATGATATAAACTGCCACATTTCCTATGGGATCTTCATGGGGGTGGAGAGCTTTTAAATATCCTTAGGTCATCAGAGAGTGCTAAAATATCACCGCTAGAGAAATCCCTGAAGATACTATGTCTCGGGGGATCTTAGCTGGGGTTTTTATGGAAAAAGTAAAGGATAGCGGTTTGGGTTGGGCATTGAAGGAGCCAGTACAGGTATAAAGCATATTGATGCTGTATTTGTAAGAACAAGGTCAAGTAGATTTGAGCTTTTAGTAGGGGAGAGTGCTAGCTAATTTACAGAATTAGCACTTATGATGCCCAATAGGCTTTGTGCATATTTTTTCTTCTTACAGGTATTTGACAATTGATGGATTGGCAGTTAAAATCTCCCATAATTAATGTTTTAAGTTTTGGTAGTTAAGAATTCTAACCTAGTTTGGAAGCTGCTATAGGCTATGGAGGATGTGGAAGAGGTTGTATAGGTAGTTGTGATGCAATATTTGGACTTGTTTATAGATGCTTGGATATACAGGAGTTCTAGGTCATTACCTGGTTTTCACTAATTGTGCCATCCTATGCTCAACACTTACAGTTACCACATTACTGATCAAATCTGACCAACATTTGGTAATACCTACTATGAGGGAAAAACCCTGATTTACCACAAAACCCTTCTGCCTTTACAGAGTACTCTATGAGTATATATTGCAGCTAAAAGATGACCTGATGAAATTTAAGAACCCTTCTCACCTTGATTATACAGCTCATATACTGCCATATTTGCAGATAATTTCTATGCCTTTCTCAAAGAAGGCACTGCTGCATCTGCCACCATAACACAACAATAAAATGCCAAATTCAAGAATGAACCCCTATGGTGGAACCCTTAAGAGGAAGAAACTTGTAGCTTGTAGTAACAAACTAAACACCCCATCATCTAGAGATTAACTAAGAATTCAACAAAGAACTCAGAAACAAAATCAAAACCTCCAAAAGTAATTACTTATTTTGAATTGCTTGGTCTGCTAAAGACCACCACAAATCCTTCTTCAGCTGTGTCAGAAGCCTTAAATGTAATGTCCAGCAATGTTCAGGGCTAAAACATAATAATAACAACACTTACTAATCCAATGATGACATAGTTAGCATATTACCAGACAATTTAACCTGTAACTTTACACCCCTATCTCCCATCCCCAACTTTCACCAGCATAATAACATATCCACACCATCCCCTTTGATAATTTTTGAGCAGATCCTGAATGATGTCTGCAAGGCCAAAAACACTTGTTTCATGGGTCCTCATATTGTACCAGGCTATTTTCCTGTCAGAACCAGACACTGTCTAGTAGACTCACTATTAAGCCTACTTAACCTCAGCCTCTCCACTGGGTTCATTCCACTCCACAAAGAGAAATCCACTACTGATCCAGGAATCTATATATCTATAAGCCTCACCAGTCTTATCTACAAAATAATGGAATACATCACTAGGGAACTTATTAACAAGGGCATAGGCAGTCTACAAGTCCTGGACCTAAGCCACTTTGGGTCTATTAATGGCAGAGCCTGCCTCTTTAACCTGGTGTGCTTCTTTGAGCATATCACTGATGCATTAGACTGAGTTAAATCAGTTCATACTACCTACCTGAAATGGTCAAGGCATTTGGAACAATCCCCCTTTGTGGCATTATTAATAAGTTAATCAATTTAAATGCAAACTCATTCACTGGCTTGCAAAGCAGCTAAATGAAGAACCCAATACATTTGTGTGGAGGAAATTCATTTTAAAAAAATGTAGTTACCAGTGGTGTCCCACAGGCATCGGTGTTAGGACCACTTCTATTTGGTATTTACTTCTCTGTTGAGGTCTTAGGACCACTTCTATTTGGTATTTACCTCTCTGATGAGAAGCCTGTGGTTGAAAAAGCATTCAGATGATTGCCAACTTGGAGTTGTCATTAACTCCAGTCTGACGTTCAGATTCTTCGGTAGGGACTAAAATATGCCAGCAATTGGTACCTGGACTGTGGCCTAAAACTTAATGACAAGAAATTTAGAATTGTGTCATTAGGAAAAACTTGGTGCTCATATACGTACCACATGGGTGACACCCCTTAGAAAGTTGACTCAGCCATTAAGGATTTGGTCACTTTCATTGACAAAGATCTATCCTTTAATTACCATGTATACACTGTTATTAGGAATTCTTTTTATCTTGCTAGACCAATGTCTAGAGGTATTTCTTCCAGATCTATGGAGACTATCATCCATCTTTCCTCATTCCCCCTCATCATGCTTATAATAGAGGTGTAATAACCCCTTTTTATGTACCTACCTAAACATATGACCCAATTTAAGAGAATTCAGCATTTTCTTACTAAGATAATCAAGATTATGACTCCCTTGAGCTACCTAGACTGCCTTAAAGTGCTTTCTATTTTTTCTGTTTCCTGTAGACATTTTGAGAGGTGACTGCTGTCTAGCCTAAAAAACCTCAATAAATCCAGTAATTCATGGCATCCTACACATCTGCAAAATTATTAACACTATAAGCACTCACTCAAAAGATCTTAACTTCCACCGAAACATAAATAAGACCTGCTGTGTTTTTATATATACATACACATGTATATCTCTTTCTCTCTCTCTCTCTCTCTCTATATATATATATATATATATATATATATATATACTTTGTTTATTTGAAAAGACATTACATCAAACAAACAAAGTAGATGCCTACTTCAGCGAAAGTGCATTTCAGTAAAAGTGTAATTTCGCTAAAGCCTAGTCGCCGAATCAGCTGACTAAAAAATAAAAAAAAACACAGAAAACATGTTTTGCAGGGGGGCAAGCTCCCATGCACCCCCCCATGTGAGGTGCTGTGCCGCCCACACCCCCTACTTAAATATACCAATTCCAAGATAGCACTACAGTGAGGAAAAGGGAATATTCTCATTCTGCACTGTATTGTGATCTCTGTACTTCGTTTTCGAAGTTTTGGTACTTCAAACAACTGGTCTCAACCAAGTGGGTTTGGAAGTACTGAAACTTTGTGCAAACAAAGTACACCCAAGTATATTTATATATATATATATATATATACATACACCGTATTTCTCTGTAAATAAGACCTAACTAGAGAATAAGGCCTAGCATGGGTTTCCAGGGTGGTCATGATATAAGCCCTACCCCAAACATAAACCTCAGTTAAGATTGTGAACAACACACAACGGACGTGTTGAATTATAAAATAATAATATTATTGACATCTGTTGACCGAGGTTATCGTACTCTGCTCGCCATTGTCAGACCATTCGGACACCCAACTTCTTCTCTTTGCAGAAAGTCACAAGATTCTTTCCCCAGGAGTCCTTCACAATTTTTACTGTAACCCTAATCCTCACTCACACTTGACATTTGAAATTCTTGGCCCATAAACACTGGCAAGTGTACTTTGATTTGTCAAAGTACAGACAGTGCACGTAAAACGTGTGCACTTGATAACGAATGGGTGTGGTTGTGTCTTCTCAACTGTCACCATTTTTGTTACCACTCCTCTCTCATAAGACTTCAATTAACCCCCCCCAAGACAAGATAAGTGCAAAAAGAAAGAGCTATTGCATTGAGTACAAGAAAGGAATCATGGAGGACTCCCGGGGAAAGAATCTGATGGCTTTCTGCAAAGAGAAGAAGTTGGATCTCCAAATGGTCCAAAAATGGCAAGCAGAGTATGATAACCTCAGTTAACAGGTGGACGAGGGAAATGCTAAGAAGTGCAAGTGTGGATCAGGTCAACAACCATTATTTCCTGAGCTGGAAGACATCATCTGTGAATGGATTGCTAACAAGAGAGCAAAGGCTTTGGATGTGTGCAGGGCTGATATTTAAGCCTTTGCCCTTGCAGTGGCACCACAGTTAGAAATATCCCCAGTAGAATTCAAAGCATCACAACATTGGCTGGATGGCTTCCTTTAGCGATATGAACTGTCTCTAAGAAGATTGACGACACTGTTCAAGCTGGACAATACTGAAGTTATTAAATGTGCACTTGCATTCAAGTCCTTTTTTGATGGCATCGACTTTTCTAAATACCAACTCTCCAACATGATTGCTATGGATGAATCTGCAGTGTTTATGGGCCAAGGATGTCAAACAACAATTGATCAAAGGGGGTGCCTCATCAATCTACATTCCTTCCACTTGTTACGAAAGTGCACATGTTAACTGTATTTTGGCAATTCATCTAGATGGAAATAAAATCCCACCTCTAATCATTAGTAAGGGCAAGAAAGATAAGACTGAACGTGTTTTAGCCATTTACATTCTCGAAACCAAAAAAGCCTGGTGCACACAAGCAGTTATAAGGAAGTGGGTCGATGTAATGCTGCCACTTGTTTTGCGAGGTGGCAAAAGAGGTCTGCTAATCTGGGATTCAGCCAGCACTCACCATGCTAAAGACATGAAGAACTTCCTTGCACAGAGAAGAATAGATCAAATAATGATTCCCGCAGGAATGGCTGCCTATCGCCAGACTCTTGATATTGCGATAAACAAGCCATTCAAGGACCATTTGCGCATGGAACTCAATGACTTCATTGAAAATAGAATGGAGAGAAATCAGCATGGAAATTTCTTGAAGCCTAGCCTGCAAGAGGTTATGACATGGGTGAAGAATTCATGGGATAAAATCACTGACAGCTGTGTTGCCAATACACTACAAGCAGGCTACATGGACAGGCAGTACTCATTTAAGGAAAGCTCTGTTGCTGGGCATGACAGATTGGGGCCAATGGTTCTACAGGAAATGGAGTCACAAGAAATTCAGGCCATAATTCGGAGGTTGGAGACTTATGACAATGCTCCAGAAGAGGATGAGATGACTGTATTTGAACAACTTTTCTGTTATCGGGGCAACATGATAGATTGCTTCTGCTTTCAGCTGCCAGCAAGCTCTTGTCAGTTTTTTGACTTTATTGTATTAAGGTAACATGTCATTATCAAGGAGTAATTACAAAGTAAGGCCACTAGTTCCCAGACTTCATTTTTATGACTTTCCATCATTCTTCTTTTACTGTTTGGGTAAGGAATAAAGAAAGCATCACCACTCAAAAAGTGGCGGTGATTCACCTGTTTTATTCCCCTCCTCCAATACACATGTATTGAGATTTTTCTGCACTTTCTGTTAAGCATGAAATATTTCACTGAGAAAGCCAAGGTGTAGATTTTCTGAAGTTGGAATATTTGCTGCACTGTTTATGTCGAAATTCTCACACAACTGTTAATGCATTACCTAGAACTATTGCCCAATAATGGAAAAGTACCAAATAAATGCCAATTTGTGTACATGAATACATGTTGATTTGTGTGCATGACGAAATGTCGATTTTTGTACATGAATAAATGTTGATTTGTGTACATGAATAAATGTCTATTTTTGTACATGAATAAATGTAGATTGTTGTATGGGGGGGGGTAAATAAGGCATCCCCTAATAATAAGCCCTAATGCATATTTCAGCAGGGGAAAAATTATAAGACCTGGTCTTAATTTGGAGAAATAAGGTCTATAGCTATATATATATATATATATATATATATATAGAGAGAAAGAGAGAGAGAGAGAGCTACAGATAGATATATAGATAGATATCCTGGAGAATCCCTTCTTTTGGATACAAAGCAAAGAAGCTCACTGACTTTCTTTAATCTGGATGAATGGATTGGCAATGGTAAATACACCATGTGTCTGCCTCTAAAGCCCTCATGGATTGGGATAAAAAGTAGGTATAAATTAGCATGTCAGTTTGGCATATTGTGACTAGACTACTAATAGTTCTCTAGATCAACAGCCTAGTATTGACAGAGGAACCTATGAACTATAGACATAGAAAATAGGATGTATTTTTTCTAGGCATTGCCAGCATTTTGGGCATGTATGTTGTGCTCTGTAATAATATGGCTACTGCTAAACATGTTTCATGCCCATATTTGTACTGATTTTTCTTGTATCTCCCATGATCATATGACAGAATCTGTCATCTCACTGCTTTTCTCAGACTTCATTGTTCCTTCTCAATGTAAGAAAACACTTTTGTGTTTTACAGCTGCGACATTTTAACTATTCTTTGTGTATGCTGGGAAATCACGACCAGAACTTATGGAAATTACTTACTCATGGGGACCTCTCCAAAAGTTTTCCCAATCTTCCCTCCCTTGTCCACTTCCTTTTGTTATACAGACAAAGCCACATCTTCAAAATTGAAAGATTCCTAAAATAATTTAAACAAATGTTACATAAAATTCATATCTAGAGGCTTGTTCTATAAATCCGATATTGTAGTTTAATTAGTAATAATGCCAAAACAATCCATTGTTTCATCTGTAAACTTATACATAACAAATCGTATTAACCACCAGATTTTAATATCTCTGATATTTGTCTTTCTATAATCCTTAAAGTATAATACTTTTAGTCATCTGTGCTTAATAAATACTGTTGACTGACTTGCTGGTTACATCCATGTCAGTATTTAGTAGAAATCCCTGGGAAGATTCTAGATATCTAACAAAAAAATGCAGCGTACTATATTTTCATTTGCATAGTGCTATTTCTAGTGGAAGCTAAAATTTTATTAGATTGTATAATTATGGTAGCCAAGATGCCGCTTTAAAATGACATGATAATGCATTGTTTCCTTTGCATTATTGTATTCTGATTATTTTCATCTTTGTTTAATATAAATTCCTTATATAATAAAGGCAAAATTTAATTATAATATTGTAGTGCATGGAGCATCGTGATTACACACAAAAAAAATGGCTAAGTTGCATACTGGTTCAGTGCTGCCAGAGTGCAAGACTTAACCTTAGCAGCACTTAGAGAAGTGTTTAACAATTGTTAAGTACTCCCTAAGCACTGCAAACATTGAGTCTGCACTTTACTAAAAGAGGAGAGAGCTGACCAGAAAACTTCAGGAGCAGGACATGAAATGATTTCATTTCACGTCCCATTTCTGCCTGCTTTCCATTAAAGTACATACAGCATTTTGATAACAACTTCTTCCCTTACACAAGGAATATGTAACAACTTCCCCCAGCTTTACTGACTTTCAAAGCTGGCACAATACTTTCATTTTTTCTTTAATCTTTTCTTGAGTTATTTGTAGTACACAGAGCAGATAAATGTACATGCACTACAAAGAATTATGATCAGATCTCTGATCGTAACAAAGTATTATGTGTTCTTGACATGGATGCCAAGATTCACCTCTCAAGCTTCTATCTCAAGATGAACTTATGATGAGTGACCCAGGCATAATCCTCTCTGTTATCTACATCATTATGCATCTTGGAGGTTAATATCATGTACTCATCAATGTCTGTCATTACTAGCCACTGAAAATCATCCCATCTCATATTTTAGTTCTTAATTAGAGCATATTTGTGGAAACACCAAGCAAAGTTGCCTGTAATGTACTAATATTCAAATTCCAAACTGAGTATGCCCATCTCATATGAACTGGACAGTCTATTTTCCAGTGAAAGACTCAAGAGTCATTTGCTATTTGTCACTTTTTGCACACAGTAGTTGTCTTTAGATATTCTCTTCTTCAGAAATATAAAAAACTCAGAAATAAAATAAAAAAACATCATCCATTATGACAAAATAAACTTCTATGCCATTCCTCCCTCTACTCTGAAATCAGACCCAAAGAAATTCTGGAGCTGTATTAAACAGACTCTTCATCCAGGAAACCCTTCCTTTCCTAACCCATGTCCCAGTGCAACACCTGAAGATGTAGCCAACAAATTTATCATTGTATAAACTCAATAACCTCCATAATAAACCCCCCCCCCAGAAACAACACTAGCACCCCCACAAACTCTATACCTCTTCCAAACCCTCCTAACTCCTTCTCTCAAAAAGCAGTATCAACTAACTATGTAAAGTCATTACTTTCTAAACTTAAACCTTGCTCCCCATCTGTTGACAAGCTACCCTCTTACTTCCTGCAGGTTGCCTCTGAACCTCTTCCCTGTCCTGTATCCATCTTAACCAACCGATTCATTTCTGAATCCTATGTCCCCACTGCATGGAAGAATTTCTTTACTCTACCCATTCACAAAGAGGGCAACTCCTCAGACATATCCATCTTCAGACCAGTTGCCATACTCTCTCCACTCTCAAAAATCCTAGAGAAATGCATTCACAAGCAGGTAATGCATTACCTTCACCAGGAAAACCTTCTCACACCCACACAACATGGTTTCCATCCCAAGCATAGTACTACTGCACTCATATCATTGATCAACATAGTCTCCCCCTAGCTCGTGATAAGAATAAACTTGTCTCATGCCTATTCCTTGACCTTTCTCAAGCCTTTGGCACTGTCTCTCACCCAATCCTTCTAGATAAACTCACTAACTTACATTTATCTCCCCCTACTATCTCCTGGTTCTCCAGCTATCTCTCTTCCCGACAGCAATCAGTTAAATGGCTCTCTGCACTATCCACCCCTCTCAATGTACAAATGGGAGTCCCCCAAGGGTCCATACTTGGACCACTACTCTTTAATGTTTTCACCAACTTGCTCTACTCCTCTTGCCCCCAGTCATCTCTTGTGCAATATGCTGATGACTCAACTGTTATAACCATTGCTGACAACCCAAATGACCTCCACTCAACTACCCAGGCATCCTTCCACACCATTGAGACTTGGCTTAGTGATAACAAACTAATAATTAATCCAAAAAAAAAACTAAGCTTCTATTCTTCCTCCTCCCTAAAAACATCACCACACTCAAAAGTACATTTACATCTTATCCTGCAAGAACACTATCATCTCAGCTGAATCTAGTACTAAATTGCTAGGTGTTGCAATAGATGATAAGCTTAAGTTTGATCTCCATATTACTAACTCGGTAAAAAGAACTCATCAGAAACTTGGACACCTTTTCCGTAGCAATAACACTGCCCGAATAACTCTCTCCCAGGCTTTATTACTCCCAACACTCTTGTACAGCTGCCACATATTCACAAACCTAAAATCTAACACTTATTTCCAAGCTTGAAACTACCTATAATAAGATCGCCAGATTTGCAGCTAACCAGACCTACAAGTCACACCACTGCTTGGCACTACAGCAACTAGACTGGCTAGAATTCCCTCAGCTGCTCTAACTATACCAACTACAAATCATCCACTCTATCCTCTATCTACCCTCATTCTGCCCCAGCGTCTCCACTATCATATCCAAATATTCCCCTGCTAGGACTCTACACAGCTCAAATCAAGAATTATTAGACATCTACAAACCCAAAACCAAAATAAGCTGCCTTCTCTATAACTATTACCCAGCTACATCTTGGAACCAACTCCCCTTGGAAATAAAATCCCTCCAGCATAGCAAAAGTTTCAAATTAGCCACAAAGAAATACCTAAAAACAAAGTGGTCTTGCCACTGTAGCCATCCACCATCCTTTCACCTATTTCACTACCTCACTCTTAATGTATCTCTAACACTATTCCCCTGCCTCTTTTACCTCTTCCCTTCCTCTATCTCCAACCACTCTTAATTCTTACAGTCTCAAAACAACCTACCTGTCTAGTCTGTCTCCTATACTCTACCTCCCCTACATCTCCTACTAGCCATTCTTACTTTCCTTTCTTGTTTCCAAACTCCTATACAACTAAATTCTACCTACTTTAAATAAGCATCTGCCTAATTATTAACTGATTTTGCTCTAAGCAGCTTAAATAATATTGTAACTAGTCACATTTTCTTCTGCTGATTGTTTAAAACCTTGTTTGTAACAACTCACATACTTGTCTACCAATTGTTAATACTCTGTATAACTGAATTGCCTGAGGAGCTTTTTTCTCTTCAGGTCTCTGCTTGTAAGATCCTATAGCTGATTGTTACTACTATGTTACTAAAATTTAATAAATTGTTTTCTAGTCCTGAGGAGCTTTTCTCCTCGGGTCTCTGCTGAAAATGAGCCAAAAGCTCAGCCAGACTAACCTGGTTAACAAATGTAAAATAAAATAAATAAATAAATAAATAAATAAAATAAAATTCAAATAATTCTGTGTATTATGGATTATTTCCACCACCTTGGACATGCTGTATGCTATTACCTCTGCATCACATGCCATGTTATAACAACATTATAGCAGAGATAGACTAAAGGAATGTATAGGGCATGTAAACAGGTAAGAAAAAAGGAGGTACAGTGTTTTCTACATTGTCATTATCTGCAGTGCATATGCTATTGTACAATTTTCCTTTCTTTTATTAAGCAAAACTTCAAGATGACTGCTTTTTCTTTCTTTTTTTTAACTTTCTTGTGTAGAGCACCTTATGTTTTGTTTCAAAATCTGTTATTATATGCATGAATATCCACTACACTCAAGGATTTTCATTTCTATAAAATAGTCTGGGCCATGACTAAAAGTAGCTTTTCTAGGATACGATAGGTTAGCCAGCCATCAAGTAAAAAACAAGTTAAAAATCCAGTCAAGTCTGGTGATACTAATGACACAGAAAACATCTAATGGAATGCCCAATAAACATTTCAAACTTGATAGTATACGAAATGTTGTAAACACTGTGTTTGCTGGAGTTACACAGAATCTCCCCATCACATTGAATTTAGCAGTGCAGATTCCCATGTTCAGTCCATTCACACTCTCATATCTTGCAATTATGTCAAAGACATTTCAAGCATGTATGCTGTGTCTGTGAACAGCGGTACATATAGGTGTGATA
This sequence comes from Protopterus annectens, assembly GCF_019279795.1. NCBI lineage: Eukaryota > Metazoa > Chordata > Ceratodontiformes > Protopteridae > Protopterus > Protopterus annectens. Next base: position 206,704,725 of record NC_056741.1, read on the forward strand.
CAAAGTTAATACTATTTATCCTATACTATTTATTTTTGTCCCATAGCCCTTCTTTCTCCTTTGGCAAAGATCATGGAGAAATGCATCCATAGGTGATTGCTAGACCACCTAATCCAAAATAATCTACTTTCTAGCTGTCAACATGGTTTCAGACCTTCCCATAGCACTACCACTGCCCTCCTCTCCTTTACAGACTGTATTAACAAAAACCGTAACTGTAATATGCTTTCCTCTGCACTATTTATCGATCTGTCCAAAGCATTCAACATGGTAAATCATCAAATTCCTATTGATATCCTCAAATCCCTGTCCTTAGATGCACTCTCAATTAAATGGTTCCATTCTGACTTACATAAAAGACAACAGGCTGTGCTTTGGCACAACACTCTATCTACCCACCTACCAGTTAAACTCGGTGTCCCTCAGGGGTCCATATTAGGTCCTCTCCTGATCTCCATATTTATCAATGACCTTCATCTAGCAATCCCCCATGCTACTTGCATACAATACACAGATGACTCCACACTTATATGCTCAGCCACAACCACCTCTGAATTTCACTCCCTTACCCAAAAAGTATTTAACACAGTTGAACAATGGTTCACTCTCTGTTGTCTTCTCTTGAACCCCAAAAAAACAAAACTCCTCCTTTTCAATCCTACTCATAAGTCCTCTCCCATAGATTTTTCAGTTACATGCACTAATGGTACCATTATATCACCTGACCCAACTACCAAGCTACTTGGTATTACCATTGACAACAACTTCAACTTTGACTTTCATATCAACAACACTATAAAATCTGTCAACAAAAAACTTGGCTCTCTCCACAGAATTAAACATTTCCTATCACCTACAGCTAGAACTACTATTGCACACACTCATCTAATCTGTACACTCCTCTATGCCACATCCATTTTCACTAATCTAAGAACAACCTCAGTAAATTGGAAACCTCCTATAATAACATAGCCAGATTTGCTACTGGCAACCCATTTAGGACTCACCATTGCTTTAATTTAAAGCAGCTAGAATAGTTGGAACTACAGAATCTACTTAAATACCACCAACTAATCATTACCCTGTGATACTCCTATTCTGTCTAACATTATCACCCCCTATATAAATCTGAAGTCCTTACATTCATCTCAGAAACTTCTAGTTAACACATCTAAATCTAACAACAGGGCTGGGGATTCTCTCTTCTCTAATACTGTGGGAAAATTCTGGAATCTCCTACCCAGTGACCTTTCCTCACTTTCCTCTACATCACTCTTCAAAAACAGGCTGAAACTTTTCCTCAGAACACACTGGTTATGCCCTTGTACTAAACCTTTCTAGTTACCTATTCTATCTAAAATATGCTCTGCCTACTCTATTCTTTTCATTAACTCTTCTGTCTTCCTTACTAACAATTTATTTCACCATTTATCTTTGCCTTTCATTATTTCTATCCCATTGGACACTTATTTCAACTGTCTTTCATCATTTCTATCCCATTGGATACTTATTTCAAAATACTCACTATTACTATAACTAAACATTAAACTGCCTCTTTTTTATTATTTACTGTACTTGTATGTTGTATAACCTGTATGCCTCCTTTTTTTCATTATGTACTGTATCTATATGTTGATTTGTACCTGCATTTTACACTGTATTGATTTCTGTCCTCTGTGAATATTTCTTTGTTAACCAGAAATGTCCTTGTATATACAACTGATGTTATTTTTGATATTTGCTGTTTTTTATCTGTGTCTTGGAGCTTATCTCCCCGGGCCTCTACTGAAAATGGATATATATCCAGTTAGACTAGCCCGGTCAACAAATGTAAAATAAAAATAAAAATAAATAAATTATCCACGCCGCCTTATTTTGAAGACAAACACAGGATTTGACATATGTCACAGTCCACCCATTCATATATCCCACGACATGTACAAAGTCTTCACAGTTCCACCATATTTGTTTGCATTATGGCACTGATCCTCTTAAGAGTGCCCAGATGTTTGAAAACAACCAAAATGTAATAAAAGTAAAAGAGTTAAATGTAACTTAAAGACCACTCTGTTATACAGATTGTAGTTTTTTTTTCAGCCTGAATAGTATAATGTGTGCGTTCCTGGGTCATATGCTTTATTTCTGATTATGATATTTTGTTTGACATATAAGAAGAAATCTTGCAAGTTAACTGCAAAGAGCAGCAGTTAGCCTTGTATTGAGAGGAATGTATGCTTCTAGTACTTAGCTGAGGGCATTTCTTTCTGATCATATGACAGAAACATTATGATTTGCTGAGGCAATAAGAGGCCTATAATTGTGGAAAATAATACAACATAGATATCATAGGTCTGTTCACACCTTACCTTGAAATATAAGTAAGCAACTGAAAACAGCTTCTCATTGTTGTATGAGCTATCACCTAAACATGGCATATACATTTCTAAACTGTGAAGGACATTTGGAAAAATATGTGCATTTTTTAAATCTGACTTGAGTTGTTGGGACAACAGTAAGAACTTGTGAGTTCAAATGAAAATCTCTTAACTATATTGCTGAGTGCTTGCCATTATGTGATTGCTTAGCATTTATGACAAATTTCTAGCTGTAAAAAGTGACTCTTGGACTCATTTATGAAGCCACTACTAGGGCTCATACCTATATTCTCTTCATCATTATAGCTTGTTAGGTGATATTCCTATTTAAAGAGATAATTTAATGAGCCATTTCTTGTATTCCAGAGAATGTTTCCACAGGCTTTGTCTGCCTACATTGTGATTCATAGCAAGTCCCTTAACCAGGCAGTAATTAGTGGGCAAGTCTGAAAAAAAATCCATGGGGATTCAAGCTCTGCTCTGGTCAACAAATACAAACAAGTAAGCTTCTCAATCCCCTAGTTCAATATTTCATCAACTTTATAACTGTTAGTTCTAATCTTGTATAGCTTTAACACATGCAGCATTTTATTCAGTGTGTATCTAATGCACTAATTATACAATTATTTAAAGAAGGATTTTTGACTTTTGATTATTCATGGTCTTTAAAATACATCCTTCAAACTTTTGTCCAGACTACATGTCTACAATTTTCAGTTCTATTTCACAGTTAGCAGACAGAGAGTGCAGTACTGTAAGGGGCTTAGTCAGTGAATCAGTGAAGCATAGCCTAACCAGGATTGGAACCTGCTATGAAAACAATACAGTAGAAATGAGAGATTTTTGACTATGATTCTACATTTTAACTTTTATACTTGCTAATTGGCTGAGCCTTCTAGGCATAATTGTTCCTTTCTAGTGGTGACCAAAGAGATCTCTCTTGTTAAGGGACTTGCTTAGATTTAACATCCAGGCTTACACATCTGTTTTATACCACCACAATGTACAATTATAGGGCATAACTGATAAATTATATTGAATTTTCTACACAGTGATAATAGAAAAATAAATGTACACATGCACTGACAGTAAACAATTAAAATATTTAATATTTCACATTTTTTCTCCCTTATTTAGATTCAAATGACTGCCTCAAGTGTTCTGGGACTCAGTGGTCAAGCAGCAGACGAGATCAATGTGTGCCAAAAATCATTGACTTTCTATCCTACAATGAACCATTAGGGGGCAGTCTGGCTGCACTTAGCATCTGTAGTGCTGTGATAGTTTCTCTTACACTGATGATCTTCATCAAATATCGGAATACTCCTATTGTTATGGCAAACAACCAGAAGCTTAGCTACCTTCTCCTAGTCTCCTTACTTCCTTGCTCTCTCTGTTCTCTAGCATTCATTGGACAACCAAGAGATCTGAGTTGCATGCTCCGACAACAGATTTTTGGAATATTCTTTGCATTGGCTATTTCTTGTATACTGGCTAAAACAGTAACAGTTGTTATTGCATTCAGCTCTACAGACATGAGCAGTGACTTAAGAAAGTGTGTAGGGCCCAGACTGCCGAATTCGATTGTCATCTTATCTACTTTGCTACAAACTGCAGTGTGTATCACATGGCTATCCCAGTCACCATCTTTCTGTGAAACTAAATCATCATCCTCACAGCAGTGGAAACTGATCATCCAATGCAATGAAGGGTCTGTTGTTGCATTCTGGGGCATGCTGGGATACCTGGGATTCCTGGCTACTATAAGTTTTGTTATTGCCTTCCTTGCCCGAAGCCTGCCGGATAGCTTTAATGAAGCAAAGTTCATTACATTTAGCATGTTGGTCTTTGTGAGTGTCTGGTTTTCATTTATCCCAGCCTACCTGAGCACCACTGGAAAGTATATGGTTGCTGTAGAGATATTTGCCATTGTCTCTTCAAGTACAGGACTCCTTGTGTGCATATTTTTCCCAAAATGTTATATCATACTGCTACAACCACACAGGAATAATAAGAAATATTTAATCGGGAAAGGACAATTCAACAGAAATCATTGTTAAAGCTTCTTCTAGATAGAATTAACAAAAGCAGATAAAAGGCCAGATTGTGGATTGAATCTGTTATGTTTTCACTGCCTCTATATACAAATGTACCCCAACAGAATAGTAAGTAGGATGGCAGGACAACCCAGCACTACATGAAATACAATCCACTGTCGGTGCCATCACACTGTCTTCATACATCAACGACAGATAACTTGATTCTACAGAATTATATAATAATGAGTAATCTTATCTATATGTGCTCTGTCCAGGTTTGTGATATTCTGATGCTGGGAACATCCAGCAATGATGGAGATCAAGGAAAATATTACAGACTACTCAAGCTTGCATACATTAGTATATACTGAGTAGTCATGCAAATGTTAGAGTACTAATGAGCCAATAATGAAGTCTTTCTCATCACTGACATGGCTGTCTCTGAAGTGCATTTTCTCACAGTTATAGTATTTGACCTTCAAACAGTAGGTGAATTATCAAGAGCAGTGAGCTTCTTTCTGAATCCCAGACAAAATCTTTCAAATCGGTGTACTTTTATTCTTTCAGTCTGCTTGAAAACCTTGTCACTATGCCATCATCACTAAGAGTTCTATCAGAATATAGTACATATTCAAAGCTTAAAAAAACAAAAGTTGCTAATAAACTTTCTGGAAAATGAAAATATTTTCTGATAGTGTGTACACTCTACGAGTCAAGGTACTAAGACCGTATGAAGAACAGACCACTTTTACTGTCAATGGTAGTAACAAAAAAAAAATCATAACCAAAAACAGAAATAAATGTAAACCTTCAAACTGCACTCTAATTGTGAATTATTTAATCTCTACTCTATTATTTATAAAACAAGAGTCAATCACTATAAAACTGCATACCAAAACATCAAAAAATATAATCATAACTTTTAGTATAAATTGCAACTACTCATTGATAAATACAGCTCTGATATCCTGAAAATGTGCCCATTATTTTATTTCTCAATGTTTCAGTGTTAATGAAATATAGACATATGTTAAGAACTGTTTAACTACATTTTATTTAACTCTTGATAAATACATGATTTATTTTTTAATGATAGTGTTTTCTACTTTTCATTTTTCTTTCCTTTCTTTTCTTTTCCTCCTGTAGATTTTATTTTTTTTTATTTGACATTTCTTTACTGGGAAAGTCTGACTGGGACACAGCCCATTTTCAGCAGAGGCCAGGGGAGAAACATTTTAAATGCATGTCTTTTGGAATGGCATTCTTTCACTTTCTTTTCTGTTTGCAAAATTAATCATTTACTATCACTTAGAGTATTTTAGCTTAGGCTGATATTAAACTTGTTAATGATTCGTCAGCATTTATTCATGCCATACTTTGTGGCATTTTAAACCTTAGTAAAACACTATGAAGAAATTGATAGTATGTTTGCTGAATCTTGCTTAGGAATATATAATCTTCCATTTTTCAAATAACATTTGCTAAGCCTAGTCCTAGTTGTATGTTTTCCATTTTTTCTCTCTGGTAGCATGCATTCAAACAACATAGTCATCCTGAAGTTTATTCTTGAAAAAGAAATGTTGTTTGAAATTCAGCTATTAAAATTATCCAAGTAGAGTAATGCCTGAAATATAACTTGATAGGTTTTTAAGAAACTGGCTATACTGTTTCCAAACTTCATTGTATCCTGAAAAAAATCCATGAATTGCAGTTTGTTGATCATTTCAGGTATACCAAATAAAGAAAATACTCTGGCCATGGTGTGATTACATCATTTATAGAAGTAAACTGTACTAACTCTGTGAGAATATATTTTCTATAGGGAGCAACAGTGACTAACTGACTTAAAGATACCAGTAGAAAAAGATTTATAACAATCAGTGTCAACTTGGGTCCATGGTTCCTTAGTGAAATTTCATCTGGTACTGCTGTATTGCTTTATAAAACTGCCTGGCAAGTTAAACATCCTCAAATGAATCTGTATGCAAATGTTAATATTAGAATAGCAGACCTTTCCTCTCATTAAGACTTATGACTTGTCCCTGGTGTGTAATATATGCAGCTTAGAAATACTTCTAACATGGATTCAAAGATGGCCGCCATTCTGTAGACACTGCACATCTACAGCTCTCCAGATACTCGGAATAAAAATCAACCCTGAGGATATACTACAACATGTTTATACTAATTGTTGGCTATATCTATTCTACTACAACAGAGCTGATTGTCTGTCTGGCTCTGAACAGCGTATTAAACAAAGGAACTGCCTGACTAGTAATCGTGGATATTTACTAGTTAGTTTTACTAGAGTTTTGCTTTGCTTCACAATGTCAAAAGAGGAAAAAAGTATGGAAACAACAACAACTAAAACCAAATTATCAGCACTTCAGTCACCAGAAAAAGATTCAACAATAAAAAGGCAGAAGACTATAAAACAGCAGGAACTTTTAAAAGCTGGAATGACAAATAAACCGGATCATCTGGCTAACATGGAAGATATTAAAACTGCTTTGTTGCCCATTCAAGAAGCTTTGAAAGAACTATCAAACCAGGTACTTTCTTTTGGTGCCACATGCAGTCAAATTCTTGAAAGGATGGATAAATCGGAAGCTAGAATATCCGAAAATGAGGACAGAATAACATTGCTTACAAAAAAAAAACAGACATTCATGACATGGATATCCAGTCTATGCAAAATAAATTCTGGACTTGGAGGCAAGATCCAGAAGGAACAACGTAATTATTAGAGGAATTCCAGAAACTATACAATATAATGATTTAATTTCTACCATCATATAAATATTCGAAATATTGTTCAATGACTCTGACATTGCTAAGCAAATAGTTATAGAAAGAGCCCATAGAGCTCTCAGAGAAACACAAGCCTCAACATTCCTAGACCAGTTTACGTCAAAATACTTAACTACCAGGATGTAAGTAACATAATTCTAACTGTTAAAAAGAATGGAGGTTATATCATGTGGCAAAATAATAGAGTTTCTATGGGTCAGGATTTACCATTGCAAATAAGACAAGCCAGACAAGCATTATCTCCATACTGTAAGTTCCTCATTGAAAAGAACATTAAATTTCAAATGAAATACCCTAACACATTAATTTTTACAGTTGATGGATCCAAATATTCCATACCTACAAAAAAGAAGCAAAAGTTACCTTTCTGAAGATTTTTAAGTCTCTTCCAGCTTCGGAAGCTTAACTTGGCCATTCAGTCTGTTTACAGCAACGTGGATACTGGGATTCCATGCTTTGAGGCTCCAAAATCCTTTGTTTGTCATTTTCTTCACCAGGCCCCTTGGTAAATATTTACTTAGTTTCTTTTGCAGCTCCAGCTAGATTTTTTATGGCTTCTACAAACTGTATCCCTTCCGAAGATAACAGGAAGTCCTTTGGGTGCTGCTGAGGGTCCGCTTTCGAGGTGGCACATCCGGAAGTCCGTCCATGTAATGGTTCAGGATTACATGACCAGGAAGTAGAAACATCTTTGTGGAAGAAGGGGAAGCTAGTTGGACTGTAAAACGAGTGTCCGTGGACATTTAATGTATGTTACAGCTTTTATTTCTTTAAAGGGAACTGTGAATCCATTCAGGTAGGATTAAAACTGAACTAATAATGTATTGGTTAAAATGTGTTATTTAACGGATAACTTTATCATAATTATGCTATTTTCTTAGGTAGCTTTTCCTGAATGTGGTTGTACTAATAACATGGTAGTATACTGTAATATTTATTGTCCTGTCTTAATGATGTGTTTTATACTGCAAATGCTTAGATACAAAGGGGTTTTAGTGTTGGGATAGTTAGTGGATTAAAAGACCAGAAGATATTATATCCTGGCATTTCTAGGAAAGTGAAGGCTATCTTCTTATATACTGACATGTGGTTCTGACTGTTTGGGGAACTCTGTTAGTTAGTTATTATTCTATATATTCAAGTATAGTACCCAGTAAGCATAGTTAATGCTATTTGTATTCACCCATGTTACTGTCATTATAATGTTAAATAAGCTAGATTAGATAAACAAAGTCAGAGCTAATGCTATATTTATAGGTTAAATATTTGTTTTTTTCTCTTTCCTAGATAACATAATATATAGTGAATTATCTCGAAACCAATAATATTATTGTTTAATAGGGGTACTGTCATATATCTGTTTAGCTTAGATTTAAATAAGATAGTTAGCTATTTTAGGGTAATACAATCATTTAATATAACTAATATTATATGTGAACTATTAGAGAGGTAGAATAGTAATTTTGAATGTTGTGAAGATCATTTATGTTAACTAAATAATGTGTTCAAGAGCTGTGGATAGTTATCAGTGTTTATTAGGGAATGTTTGGGTTAGGCTTTGTAGAGTTAGATGTAGTATTTATAGGTTTTTTGCATGTTTTTGGTATTTTATTTTGTAAGATAAAGAATAGATGTTTAGTAAGGCTGTGTACCCATAAAAGTTTTAACTGTGTTAAAAACCTATGTATGTCCTGGCCCAGAGGAATAGTGGATAGGCACTGGTTAAGGATGGGATGTCAAGATTGCTTCCAGATATTATATACTGTGCTAATACATTGGAATTTAGTATCGTCTCTTAATTTTAAAATATACTTAAAAGATTTAAAAATCTTAGTATGTGGATAGTAGACTCATGGAATACTAAAGGGCTCCAGAACTTGAAAGAAAGGAAATTATTTTTTCATTTATTTCTCCAGTCAAAGGCATGTTTTATTTTATTACAAGAAACCCATTTGACAATGATCAATGGACTGTCCTTAAGAATAAGAAATGGATTAGAGAGGTGGTAGCTTTGGAAGGGACAACTAATAGTGCAGGGGTGGCAATCATTATTAAAAACCAATATCGAGAGAAAATTCTAGATTTTAAAATAGACAAAGAGGGAAGATGGTGTTATGTGATTCTTTCATCTAAACTTTATGATAAACCGGTTATACTTCTCAATATATATGCCCCATGTACCAATCAACAACTTTTTATAACATCACTTTATTTTATCCTGAATCAATATAATAATTACTATATAATAATAGGAGGTGATTGGAACACATATCAAGATCCCACATTAGACAAATCAAGTTCATACAGGTCCTTTAATAACCAAGCAGTGATAGCACTACAGGAACTTAAAACAGATTTTAAACTATATGATCCATTTAAATACACAAATAATCAAATGAATGCAAATAACTTTACATTTTATTCAAGTTGTCATAAAATGTGGTCCAGGATCGATTTTTTTCTAATTTCAGACATACTAATGTCTTTTGATCCCTATGTATCCATACAAGCTAGACATTTGCTGGATCATTCTAGGATTACATTAACTTTCAATAAGGACACTAGTCATAATATACGTCTTAGAGGTTATAAGAGGTCCTTAAATCCATATTTATTAAATAAAGAAGATATAACAAAAGAAGTTCAAGAGACCTTGAATCAGCTATTAGCTAATCTTTCTAAACATCGACATCCGTCTGACATAGAATGGGCAACGACCAAAACACAAATAAGAGGATTTTTTCTTCAAAAGGCTACTTATTATAAGAAAATACATTTGAGAGACATACAAGAATTGGAAACTAAAATTAAATTACTGGATCAGGATTTAATTGGGAATTATAGTAAACAAACTGAAACAGAGTTATTAAAATGTCAGAAGGACCTTTTTTTACTACAAAATAGTAAATTATCATTTTATGAACAGAAAATGCTGGTAAAATACGCTAATCATATACAGACCCCTTCAAAAGCACTAGTGCGTATCATTAATCAATCGAAAATACCTTCTCAAATTTCTGAAATACACTTTAACAATAAAACACACCAATACTGAAGACATTATTAATGCTTTTGAATTAATATTTTCTCAAGTCTATGGTGAACATCAGGAATTAATTATAAATAAGAGTAATAATGACTTTTTGCAGAAGATTACATTTCCGAAAATTGGTGAAGAGTTTCATATGAACTTAGTCAAATCAATTTCCTCAGAGGAGATAACAGATACAATTAAGAATTTGAAACCACATAAAGCTCCAGGACTGGATGGTTTGGCCACGGAATTTTACAAAACTTTTAGTGATACATTGGGGAAAATACTTCAACATGTATTTAACTATATAATTAACAATAAAATTAATGATCCGTACTTTAACTCTTCAAAAACTATTCTTATACCGAAAGAGAATGCTGATTTGCAAAATCCGGATAACTATAGACCTATTTCACTTTTGAATATAGACATGAAAATTATGACATCGATTTTGGCTAATAGATTGAAGAAGGTAATTAACCTGATAACATCAGAGGAACAAGCTGGTTTTCTAAATGGCAGACAAACTACAGATAATACGTTATCACTTCATACACTGATTTCTTATGCCACTCACAGAAATTTTAATGCTTATGCACTCATAATCGATGCGCAAAAAGCTTTTGATAGAGTTAATTTAGAATTTTTGTTTGATATTTTATCATATTTTAATATACCTCATGACTTTATTTAAACATTAAAAAAACTATATAATAATCCCTATACAAATCTAGTTATTAATAAAAATCTCTCAAAAAGAATACAAATTAAGAATGGAACCCATCAAGGATGTCGATTATCTCCTATATTATTCAATCTATATTTAGAACCATTATTTCTACATATCAAACAAAATATCTATCACAATGCCCCAATAATATATGGTACGAAAATTTCTATGGCTGCTTTTGTGGATGATCTAAATATTTACTGTACGACACCTGTATCAGATACCAAGAAAATATTAAAGGCAGTGGATGACTTTGCAAAAATATCCAATTACAAAATAAATTTTAGAAAAACTAAGTTATTTCCTTTAAAGAAGCCTACACCCTTTTCGCTTTTACCATTGGTAGGTCAGGTAAAATCCGAAGAAAAAATAGAATATTTGGGTATTGTTTTTTCAACAGACAACAGAGACTTTCATGTGAATAATGTTAAGTTACTTTGGGAGCATATAGTGTCTGATTTAAAAAGATGGAATAATTTGAAATTACCAATAATGGCAAAGACCTCAATTATTAAAATGAACATACTTCCCAGAATCAACAATTATAAATACAAGCGGTCTCACCACGATGGAAAAAAAAGATAACAAAAAGATCCAAGGATTCAAGACTTTAATAACAAGAGTGAATAAGCGCTTTCGCGTGGACTCCTCCACGCTTCTTCAGATAAAATACATTACAAACACTGCTGTTTAAATATCAGTTTAAGCGGGAAATTAAACAATTAAAAAATCAGTTAACCAGATAATTACAAATTATACGAAACCATGGTTACTCTAGCAAACTAGCAGCACAATAAACCTACACAGTCTATTAGAATGAGCCAAAAAATAAGCCAAAAAATAAAATCAAAAATAAAAATAATCAAAAATAATGAGCAGCCACTGCTGTCATCTCCCTATCAACATAGTTAAATGTTGCCATACAACTGATGTAACTATCTATAATACATTACCTCAAAGGAGAAAGTAGTGCGGCACTATATATTGAAGTATAATAACTTTCTTTGTAATGACCGGACATTGACCACCGTATCTAAATTGCCTTCTAGTAATAGGACAGGTACATTTCCATGCAATCATTGCAGTAGATGTAGTTACATTAGTACTGAGCAAAGTTTTCAACACTCTACTTTGAACTGGGTTTTTAGACCTAAGTTTTTTGCCACATGTAGCACAAGGAACCTTATTTATTTAGCTACCTGTTTGAATTGTGATGCATTCTATGTGGGCCTCACTAAGAGAAAGTTGACCGATAGGATGTATGATCACATTTATGACATTCGTAAGGGCAATGAACTCAATGCCCTAGCTAAACATGTCTTAGCCAATAGGAGTCATCGCTTCAGTTTTAGAGTTTTGCAGGTTGCTTTGGTTAACATTAGGGGTGGAGACCCATTGAATTATCTTGCTACCATATAATTGAAATGGGTTTTGAGACTGGGTGCTCATCTACCCCCAGGTCTCAATAATTCTGTGACCATTAAACCTGTTTTAGATAACAGGAGAAGGTGAATACAGTTTTCTATTGACTCATTATATTTGTTTTGGCCCTCCTTTTGATATCATAATTCTGTAGATGGCCTTACTTTATGCCTTGGAATACTGGCTTCACTGTTGGTCTTAGTACCTGCTATGTGATGTAGTTGGGTTTTGTTCTGCATATTTAACATTTTGCTGCTTCCCTCTATTGTGTTGATGGCATTCTTTACCTAGTATTTATGTAAGTTATTTGGCTTTATTCTATATTTTTTTATATTTTTGTGTTTGTTTATGTTTCTTTGACGCTTTCATTGAGGTTGCTGCATCGCATCAATTTTGATGGATTATGGTATGATGTTTAATATATTTAGGATTTATACTATTTATCCATGACACTATATATTTTATGTGTTATTCACATAGAAGTTTATTTTATTTTATTTTATTTTTATGTCGAAAATGATTATACTTCAATATATTTATTTCTTTATAATTCTAGGTTATACTACTCTTATCATTATGTAGTTTATTTGAGGTTAAATGTTTCGTTGTAAGTTTGATGCTATGAGATATGCTTAGTATTGATGACGTTTTTGTTGTGTATCTCCTTTTTTGTTGAGATGGAATAATAGTCAGTATTTTATCTGTTTTATGAATATTTCACACACTTTATATGGTCATTCTAATTTTATTTGTATTTTTATGCCTAATTGTTTATCACCCTTGATGCCGCACTACTTTCTCCTTTGAGGTAATGTATTATAGATAGTTACATCAGTCTTATGGCAACATTTAACTATGTTGATAGGGAGATGACAGCAGTGGTTGCTCGTTATTTTTGATTATTTTTATTTTTTATTTTATTTTTTGGCTTATTTTTTGGCTCATTCTAATAGACTGTGTAGGTTTATTGTGCTGCTAGTTTGCTAGAGTAACCATGGTTTCGTATAATTTGTCATTATCTGGTTAACTGATTTTTTAATTGTTTAATTTCCCACTTAAACTGATATTTAAACAGCAGTGTTTGTAATGTATTTTATCTGAAGAAGCGTGGAGGAGTCCACGCAAAAGCGCTTATCCACTCTTGTTATTAAAGTCTTGAATCCTTGGATCTTTTTGGCATATTTTTTTCCATCGTGGTGAGACCGCTTGTATTTATAATTGTTGCTGTTTTTTCTTCTGGGATTTACCGGTGGTCTCTTTGGCAACACAGCTACAGGTTTTTTGTCTGTTTCGATACTTCCCAGAATATTATATATCTTTAGAGCTACTCAAGTCCAAATTTCTAGGAAATTCTTCAAACAACTTCATACAGAATTAGGTAGATTTGTATGGGAACCTAGAAAAACTAGGATATCCTATGATAAACTGATGACTCCAAAAAACAGGGGTGGTTTAGAATTTTGAAGCATATTATTTAATAATAAATGCTAATAGAATTCTAAGAGTGGTTAACTTTGATAGGCCTAGTCCTAAATGGTCACCCAAGTGGTTGATTCTGAATCATAATAATGTTGCTGGACTGGGTATTAATTGTAAGGCATTACCCTTTTTAAATAAAGATACCCTTAAAATGTACGCTCTGATGGAACATATCAGAGTATATATAATATCAATACAAAGTCTGTTTAACTCACTAAATCTCTTACAATATATGATGACTTTTCAACCATTTCATAAGAACCCGAGTTTGAAAATTGGTAATCAGTTGATAGATCTTAAAAAATTTCCACTTATAAGTGATTTAACCATACTTGATTTATATCCCTTCCTTGGTATCTCAGTACACGACATGCTAAGAGAGATGAATCTCCCTAACTCGTATTTAATTATAATGAGACAGCTAAAGGATTTATCAATAAGTTATTTTAGTAATAGTAATTTTAAAATTAAAGAAGAAGATTTAAACATTTGCCTAAACTTATGGCAAACTCTTATGCAGGACTGTAAATATATAACGGCTTCATATAATTTGATAAAAGATGTGAAATATAATAACCAAATACTTTTATCCAAATACTGGAAGGAGAAATTGTTAACGATTGAAGATAATAAAATAGTGAAAGCAATTAATTTAACCTTAAAATCAGTTTCTCTTCAAAAGTTATTATTTACTCAGTTGATGCTATTTAATAATGCGTATTACACTCATCTCATTCTATATAAATTCAACTCTAAAAACTCACCTAAATGCCCATATTGTATAGATCAAACGGCTGACCTTTTTCACATGTTCTGGAGTTGTAAATGTATTTTCAAACTTTGGAATTCTTTAAAAATTCAATTACAAAAAATGGGATATCAACAGTCTATACTTTCTTGGGAGTTTATGATTCTCCATATTCCTCCGATTAATTTGGATAGATCCCAAAGGATCATACTCATAAATATCTTCCTGTTAATGAAGCTGTATATAGCTACAAATTGGCTGAATCCATCCCAGACTTCATGGGAAAACTTTAAGAGTGTAGTGATAAAACATATTTTAGCACATAAATTACTAATTAAAGATCATAAGAAAAGTATAAATAACACAAAAATATGGGAGCAAATCTTTAATATTGTGTTAGCTTAGGGTTCCAATCCACTTTTCTCCGGGAAGTACATACTAAATATGGAGCTTGGTATAGATAAGCCTTATATTGATACTAGATTTTTATTTTCTCTTCATTTAATATCCATCTAGAAGTTTATATTAATGTATAATGACTTTATGTAACTGTTGGAAGCATTCATGTATATATTGTAAATATGTTGTGGTATTGTATTAACATTTGGAAAAGAATAAAGACTTATTATTGAAAAAAAAAAAGAAATACTTCTAACATGATCCCTGCCAATGTGATTTTGCCATTACTAGCTATAGTGAGTTCTTACTGACAGAATATATTTTTTAAGAATATTACCATTGTACGTGTCACCTGGTAGTTTACTTCATAAGTTACAATGTCAAAGTTCTGACACTTGTTGAAATAATAAATCATTGTATGTCTGCCTCTATTTCCTTATACATCTGGAACTTTGCAAAATGAACTGCAGGCAATGAATTGGTATATATTCAGTAATTTTAGGCTCTATGCTTATTATTTCATCACATAACACTGAATTTGATGCTTTCGTATAAAATCTTTTGTGTTTTCATTTCCTTGTGCAGATATTTGTGAAAGCATTCTCTTCAAGTTTAATTCTTTATATCTGTTTATAATGTAATAAAACTGTTTTTTTTTTATAAAGTTTACCTGTAAAATTTGTTGGATTTTTCTGATATTTTATCTTGTTCTTATAAAAGTTTGGTTTCAAAGTTGTCTCTTGAATAACTCATTCCAGAATGTATTATCTCAATTTGACTAACTTTTCTGTATTGATGAAATTCAACAGTGATCTGCCATCATTTTTTATTAAATAGTATCTGTCATGATTTTTAACATTCTTGGCTGAAGTTGTACACTGCAATAAACCTTAACTGATAGAGATGATTTGTGTTACAGGGAAAACTTGGAGTTTTATTTCAATTGCTTAATGTTCAAATCAGAGAAAACATGTGAGATATACCTGTCCTTCCAAATCATTCTGTTGATGTTATAAAGAGCTTTAGATCATCAGACTAAGTATTTCTAATGACATTTGACTTGCAGATGTGCAGTAAATCCATCAGTAATGGGTCAGAACATGCCTTGTATGCTAGACACAGGGCACCTCTTAGCAGTCTGTAGGTTACCGAGTACAGTGACAGGGCTTTGAGTCATTTCAGGCAGGATATGTTGTTTAGGTCTTATATCCTGTTACTAGAGTATCACTATTGGCGTTCCAGCTGTTGCATGTATCCAAAAAGATACATGCCAAAGGAGGCATCATATTCGATGATTGTCTTAATGAGGGCTGAGTAAAGGGGGGTTACTAGCATCCCTAGATCTAGACACAATCTCTTTGTTTATAAGCTGTGCAATATAGAAGGACTTTCTTACAACAATAGACACATATTGGTGAAATGTTAGGTCACTGCCCATATAAGTTCTCAAATCCCGAACAACTGGGTCAACTCTTAGGACTGCATTTTCAATGTGGGATTTCCCTGTGGTAGATGACTTTCCAAATGATACAATAATGCATTTTTGGCATTTAATTTCAGTCTGTGATTTTGGCACCAATTATTGATTTGGATTGCTGCACAAAACAAAACAAAAAAAAAAGACATGACAATGATATCAGCAGGAATCAGACCTTGGTTGTTAAGCCTTGTAAACAACACTTTTGTGTACACTGTGATAAATATCACTATAAATGTATTGCTGACTCAACTAAAGAATTTTTAGACAGAGACAAATAATAGTGAGGTACAAACAACAAATCCAGTACTTGAGGTATGACCTGGCTCTTTGATATAAAGGGAATAAAGCTCTGACTACATCCCAAATAACATTTTTTTAGTGGCATGGACAGCTAGGTGCTTGGTGGGGAGGAGGAATTTAAATAGGCAGCACCAGTGTACTCTTCTTTGTGAGGACAAAGGTCGATGTGCCCCTGACATTAACAACACCTAGAGGTGAGTGGGTGCATTACCTACCTGTAATAGCTGAGTTGGCTTACACTGTCAATGCAAAGCTCTATTTACTGGAGCCAGGGAAAGAGAGGGGTATGCATGGGGACTAGTATGTCACTTCTTCCTGACCAGGCAGTAATTGCAAGCCATTAAGTTGCCCGAGGGGGGGGTCAGAATGTCACTTCACAGGACCTGAAGTCTGTCCATTGCCTACTATCTGACTCTCATCAACGCAGGAATGAATGAGCAAGAAAGCATAGGGATGTAGTGCTCTTGCTGCCTGAAGATATCTGTCCCTCACACATGGTGCAGCAAGTTGGCTAATTGGGTGCAGGTAAAATGATTATAAAGCAGGTCCTAGGGAAATGAGGTGTGAGGAAAAAGATGGGTTGTGATGCAAGGATTGTACACTGTGCAGCTATCATTTTCTAGAAACAGAACTTAAACTAACACTAAAAACAAGGAAGAAATGACTGGTTTTGTCAATAAACAGAGGAAAATGAGAAGTACAAACTAGTACCCCACTGTGGAAGAAGGAATGTCTGAAAGAAAATGCAATAATGCAATGGGAAAGGGTCAATAGCAAAAAACTAAATTTCATGGGAATCCAGCTAAACTATTCTAAAAGCATCCCTCACCATATAAAGAAACTCAAAATAAGAATATAGTCACAAATTGTTAATGGAAGAAGGGACATTCCCAGTCAAGCCACTGAAAACAGAGGCAGGGCTCTTACAAAATTAAAAAAAAAAATCCAGAAATTAATACAAAAAGACAAAAACAGGAGCTCCATAGTGACTTCATGATCTATATCCACTACTCACACAATTTACCAGGCAGTAGTGTAATGAAATGCTACATAGTTCATGCAGATGTTTTATCAGTTTTATTTGTTTCTGTAGAAAAGCAAACATTCAGAGGTCAGTATATAAAGAAGATCTTTTGACTTTTTATTGCTTCTAGAAGTTGCACCAAATTAAGAACCTAATAACTACTATTTACAGGTACAAACTTGTACTATAATACAATTTTTGTATAGCATGAAAAAATTCTGTTTGTTTTATGCTTATGAGTTAAGTATTTATGACACCTTTTCTCTTAGGGTTGGAAGGGAATTAAAAACTACTGTGCTTACAGGTGCCAAAAGCATTGTACAGCTTTTACTGAACAAAAGTCAACTGGGGAGGGGGATCCTGCTGTATAGCTATAAGGTCCCTGGTTGTAGATGTCTGGGGTAGAGAACAGTTGATATCAACTCATCCAATGCCCCTCTGTGTAGGGCCTAGCACAGGACCTACTTTCTGAAAGCTTTTGTGGGGCTGACTGAAAAGTTATCTTAGCATAAGATTATTAAGTGTTACACATTAAATAAAACTATTTGGAAGACAGGAGGACTCATACATGAAATAAAAAGGAAGTGCACAATGCAAAATTTGTACTGAGAAGGTAACAAAACAGTATACCTCCAAGAAACAAAGCTGCAAGTAATGTAAATTTAAGGAATGCAGAATTGTTAACCATAAAGTTGGAGGCTGGAAAGATGGGTTCTCTGTTCAGAAATGACATTTAGATCATCATCAGATAAGAAATAAGTAGCAAAATAGGAAGATGAGATGGCTAGGACTTCATAGGTGCCAAATTAAAATGGTTTTACTTTCTTTTCTCACTTCTTTAGAATGTAGGATAAAATGCTAAAGCAAGCCATGTGTCAGAGTAGGATCCTTTAAAGTCACAGTGCACCCTGAAATAAATAGGAAGGACTATCATAAAAAAGAATATGAGTTAATATTAGTAAAATAAAATTAGAAGACGTGTAGACATATGGGGACACAAATGCAATCACACCGTACATTTCACTTTTCAAATAACATAAACATACAAGCCAGCAGGATGGATTATATCTTAGTCTCCCTTAAAAAACATTAAATGCAGTCCTAGATATACATATTTAACAAACAGGGAAGTTTTCAGACCATGCAATGATCAATGCAATACTTTTAAACACATCACATGAAGATAAGGCGAAACAATAGTGATAGGCACATTATGGGTAAAGAAGCAATGAAGCAAAAAATAGACAGTAACAAATTGTCAGAAGTAACAGACAGGAACAATCAAGGTTGGGCAGTAGAGTTTATTGTGGCAGGACAACATTGAATAAAGAATTGACAACAGATGAGGACAGAAAAAGGAAATAGTGGAAGGAAACAGAACTAAATTAAACAGAGTTAATGGAGTTACAATACTCTAGCAGCAAAAAAAATAAATAAATAAAAATAAAAACGTAAAAAAAATAAATACAAAAATACAAATATGAAATGCAGATAGAGAAAGGGGAATTAGCATCAAAAATTCATAACAACAGCTCATCAAGAAGCAGAATTAATAAGACCGGGAGACACAAGCATACAGCTTTGAAATTCAAGGAGAAATGCCAAAAGGGCACTATAAAGGAGTTTATATTTAAAGAAAGAACTTTATCATTTACTGATGCATATGTTAGAGACAATTATAAGTTTTTCCAAAGAATTATATATTGAGATCTAAAAAAAAAAAATCTGAGGGCATAGATAAATGAGCTAACATTCTGAATAAAGCAGATGATAGGGCCCTGTTGGAAGGGAATATACCAGAAGAAGAAGAGCAGGAGTGAATTAAAACAATAAAACAACTAAAACTTAACAAAGCTGCTTGTCAAGTTGGATGCCAAGCTGAGTTTTATAAATGGCTGTGGGGAAAAAAGAAGTTATATACTTACCATAACGTTCTATGTTTGTTGTCCAGTATTTCGCCTTCATTCTTGCTGGTTGGTTTCAGAGCTGATCCTCGACTCCGGCTCGGCTGCATACCAAAGCTCAAGAACTTCTACTGGCTCAAGGCTACAGCCTATCCCAGGATGCCTAGCGGCTGTTCCCCAGATCTCATGTGAGAGACTATTCCCTAGAGTATGCTAACATACATAAAAAATATTATGAAATATATTGGTCATAAAGGTAAAGAGGCAAGAATGGAATCAGACCATATTTGTCAATTGTAAAGTCCTCTAGATCCTCCGGGAGGGGGGAATAGATGAGTGGGATGCAAGAATGAAGGTGAGATACTGGACAACAAACATGGAACATTATGGTGAGTACATAACTTCTTTATGTTATGTTGTCCTATCTTGCCTTCATTCTTGCTGGTTGGGACAGAGTCCCCAGCACCTTTTTCTTGGGTGGCTCAAGGGAATAAACTCTTCAGGACAGTGGAACCAAAGGGTGCCCTGTTCCAGGAGGCCACATCTACTTTGTAATGAGAGCTAAAGGTGTAAGGATTAACCCATGTAGCAGCAGCACAAACTGAATCCAATGGAAGTCTAGACTGAAAGGCAATGGAAGTAGATACCGCTCTAAGTTGAATGTCCTTTAACTTTCCCCTGGTGGTTCTTTATTATGAAAATTATAGACATAGGTGATGGTCTCGGTAAGCCATTTGAACGAAGTGACTTTTGAGACTGCCAAGCCTTTTTTATTTTCTGAATAGGAAACAAACAACTGGTCTGACTTTCTGAAGTCTTTGGTCCTATGCAAGTAAAATCGCAACTGTTTATGCACATCCAGTTGGTGAAGCTTATATTCTGCCTTGTTCCCATAGCTAGGAAAAAACACAGGTAATTCTATAGATTGGTTTAATTTCACTTCAGAACAAACTTTTGGTAACAAATAAGGATTTGTTTTGAGGGAAACTCTAATTTTGTGGAAAATCAAATATGGAGGGCAGACAGATAGACAGAGCTTGCAACTCTGAAACTCTCCTAGCTGAAGTAATTGCTGTTAAAAAGACTGTTTTCCAAGATAAACATTTTAGTGAACAAGAGGATGCTGGTTCGAAGGGGGGAAGGGTCAAGGATGATAATACTAAATTTAGGTCACATGGAGGAGGGGGTCTCTTAAGGGTGGTCTTAATAGAAAAGTACCCCTGAGAAAAGCTTTGCATGATCTATGGGACATTACACTGGATCCAAGGTCTCCCACATGATAATTTGATATGGCGGCTAATTGTACTCGTATAGCGGAGACTGCTGCCCCTTGATTAAAGACAAAGACTTCTGTTAGAAATTCCAAAATTGCAGTTATAGGAGCTGTAAAGGGATCTATAAGCTTTTTGTCCACCTAACAAGAGAGCCTCTTCTGTTTGTTGCATAAAGTTTCCTAGTCGTCTTTTTGTGCGAGGAAGCCAGAATGTAATGTACTGCAGGGTATAATTCTGAAAGCCTAGCTAAGATAGGAAGTGGAGTAACCAAGCTGTCAGCTTGAGGATCTGAAGAGCAGGATGAAGCTTTCCTGACTGATGCGGCAGAAGATCCAGCACTGGGTCCAGGATCCACGGGTTCTCCTGAAGGTGGGGCCAAAGGAATGGGAACCATATCTGATGAGGCCAGTAAGGAACAATGAAAATTAAACTGCAAATCAGTGACTTGGCTTTCTGAATAATCTTTGGAATCAATGGAAAGGGGGAAAAGCATAAAGAAGTTCCAGGTGGGGGGGCAATGAAGAACAAGTGCATCCCTTGGTGACTCTCCCAGAGGGGAAATGAGGGCAAAGTAGTTGCTGCATTTGGCATTGAAGGAAGTGGCAAAAAGGTCACAGCAAGGCTGGCCCCATTTGCGAAAAATTTGATTTGCAACTTTCTGATTCAGGGACCACTCATGAGGCATGAGAATTGCTCTGCTTAGCCTGTCTGCTATTACATTGGATATCCCCAGGATGTGCTTTGTCATCAGAAAGCTATGAGAAGAAATTGCACAATGCCAAACTCTCTGGGCCTCTCGACATAGGGGATAGGATCTAGATTGATATACAATACCACTGATGTATCGTCTGTTTGATTTGCAATAGTCCCCATGGGAAAGGAGCTCTGAAATGCTTGCAATGCCAGAAACACCGCCCTCATCTCTCGGACATTGATGTGCAAATGGTACTCGTGATCTTTCCAAAGCCCCTGGACAGTCTTTCCCAGATAATGCCCCCCTCTCACCATATCTGGGATGCGTCCATGGTTACTGTAGTGACAGGTTGGGGAAGTACAAACGGTCAACCCATCATCACCTGAGTGGACTGAAGCTACCATAGTAGGTCCCTCTTGCAGGCATCTATAATGAGAATCTTGTGAGACATGGTTAACTCCTGTATGGACCACTGAGCAAAGAGTAGCCACTGCAATATCTGCATGTGTAGTCATGCCAGTGGGACTAGTGTTATCACCACTGTCATTGAGCCTAAAACCGTGAGGACAAATTTTGCTTGTACCTTTTTCTTCTTGAGTAAGATAGACACTTGACTGCATAGCATTTGTATTATCTCTTGAGGCAATTTTGCTACCATGTCATTTGTGTTTAATTCTCTACCTATAAAAGTAATATGCTGTGATGGTAACAAGGCAAATTTTTCTCTATGTATAGTAATACCTAGGTCTGAGCAGAGATGGATGGTGGCATCCTTCACTCTGATTAGTAGGTGCTTGGTGGTGGCAGTCAGGAGCCAGTCATCTAAATATGTAAACACCTGGAATCCTTGACATCTCAAATGAGCCATGACTACTTGCATGCATTTGGTAAACACTCTGGGGGCTGAAGTGAGACCAAAGGGCAGAACTCTGAACTGATAATGACTGGCTCCCAGCCGGAAGCATAGAAATCTTCTGGAGTGCCTGTCCATCTTTATGTGGTAGTACACATCCTGAAGATCTAAGAGCACATCCAATTGTCTTGTCTCAGAAAAGGGAGCATAGACTGCAGTGTTACCATCTGGAACTTTGCTTTCTTTACCAACTTGTTTAGTTTGCTTAGATCCAATATTGGTCTTCAGTCCCCTGTCTTTTCTGGAAATAAAAAGAACCTTGATTAAATTCCGGATCCAATCTGGTCTGCGGAGACTTCTTGGATGACTCTTTTTTCTAGCAATCTTTGAATTTCTAGGGTTGCTTGATCCCTTTGACCAGGTGGAATGTCTGGGATATACTTTGACGGGTGAGGTGGACAGTGGAAAGGAATGTTGTAACCCCTGGATACAATGGACTGTACCCATTTGTCTTGAGTCAACTGTAGTCAAGCTTCTGGGTACAGAGATAGTCTCCCCCCCCCAGACTGCCTCCAGAGGTGGAAGTCTGGCCTTTCTTCAGGAGTGCTGGAAGGGCCGACTGGAGAACGTATCTCTGTTGCCCTGGTTTTGTGGACCCCCTCTGCCACGTGGATGGTGTCTTCCATTGTTATCCCCCCCCCTCTGCCCCTGGGGGAAAGATCACCACAAGCATCCAACAAGGCTCCTTTAGACTTCTGGAAACATATGTTTCTGCTGTTTTGACCTTTAAGATAAGGTCTGGTAGGGATGGAAAAATGCACTCCGACGGCATACAGAGTCTTGCCATCTTGTTGGCTCCTGGTGAGAGTCTCTTTTACTTTTGGCGTGAATAAGGATGAGCCATCAAAAGGGGCATCAATAAAGGAATATCTGAAGGGTTCAGCAAACTTGCAAAGACACATCCAGGAATGTCTCCTAAGAGCTATTCCTTTACCTGCTGCCCTGCTCACTCCATCAGCTGCATAGGAAATGAGACACATGGAGGAGTTCATAACTGAGGTTAAGGTCGCATGCTGGGAATTTATCTTATCCGACAAACTCTGAGCTGTAGCACCTTGTAGGGTATCTCCTAGCTCTTTAAGGAGATCCCTCTGAAGTCGGGTGAAATATGATAAGTATTTCAGTGACTGTAGGGTACCGGCCACTGAGGAGAACATACACTTCCTGTATCTGTCCATTGTAAAAACTCCTTGTTCAGTGGATGGACAGATGCAGAAATTTCAGCTAAATCCTTCTTTGTGGCCACTGCCATCACCATTGCATCTACTGGAGCTATCCTCTGGGGCTGTAATGAATTTGTTTGACCTCCTCGGAAAAGGGTCCACTAACTCTGGAGAGTCCCACACCTTTCAACTTACAACACCCAGGATTGGATTGAAGGGTGGAGATACCAAAGCAGTGGAGGGGTGAGAGCCAAGTGTCTGCAGGTATACCGACTCATCCTCAGAAGGGGAGGGGATTTCCTGTGCTTAAGGATCTCTAGGATGCCTGAAAAAGAGACATCCTCAAAGGACAACCATGGGGACCCTTCTGAATCCTCAAGTCAGTATCAGAAGTGACTGACTCAGGGGAGTCTATGTGCTTCCTCTTACACTGTCTCTTCTGAGGGACCTTCTCAAGAGGATGGTCCAGGAAGGTGTCGGAGAAAGAGGTTCCACCCATTGGAGTTTCCTGGGGCACTGACTCTCTACTCTGGGGCTGATGGAGGGATGATGAAGCAGTAGAACCTGGTCCTTTAGGGGGGAAGAGTAACTGGAACCGAAGGTGGAGCAGATTCAGTGGAGAGCGCACTCCTCATCACCTTGAAGGCACCACAATCCTGGGCTGAGAGAAACTCCAGTCCCGAGGGACCGAGAGATCTCCCTGGCACTGAAGAGGATGGCTCCAAGGCTGATGTGGGCACCGAACTCACCTGTGCCAAAACGCCAAGTGGGAAAGTCAGTTCCGACAAGGGTCTGATCAACTCTTCCCCCCTCTGGAGCTGACCAGGTAGTGTTGGCTCCCACATCCCTTGAAGGAAGACAGCATAGATGAGATTGGAGAATATGTCAGAGCCAAGATATCATGGGTGATTACTGGCTTCGCCAGTTCCAGCACAATGACTTCCTTACACTCTGGCTCTGAACTCGTCTGAGTCAGAGGAGGAATAGATGGCTCGAGATATAGTGATCGACTCCATGTTCCAATGGGCTGGGCTTGAAAGAATTTGTGCCAGTGCCCGCATCCGCCACAATTTCTTCACCACCCGCTCCATGTCATCATCAGATAAACTTCTGGAGGATCGACAGGAATGGGTCGATTACCTGTGACTACCTACCACACACTGTAGTAAGAGAGATTGCGGCACCAAGTGTACTGGTTCCAATGACAGTGACTGACTCCTTTTTCAGTTCTGCAATGGTTCTGTGGACTCAGATGGAACCAAGGGAAGGCCAGGTTTGTCAGAACTGATAACCTTCGGCTCCAAAGATACTTGTTCCTTATGACTGCTTGACAGCTCAGACACTGGAGCCGATGAAGCTGACTTTTTTGGCTTGTCAGATTTAGAGGCCTGATTACCTTCTCCTGTTTCAAAAGGGCCTTTCAACAAACCTCTTAAAATAAGTTTATTTTTTCTTTCCTGTAGGATAAATGGAGCAAGAATACTGCAGGTGGACTGCTCCTAAACAATACACACAATTTGTGTGTCCATCCATTAGAGACATTTTCTGGGTGCACGAATCACACTTTTTAAACCCTGATTGTCTCAATTCCTTAGCAGATTCTTTAGACATTATAAAGGAGACTAAAGGAAACCAACTGCAATACAAACAACAATAACAATAACACAGTATTGAAGCAAAGGTAAGATTTTTTTTTTTTTTTTTTTTTTATTATTATAAACTAGGAGAGAAAAGGTGGGCTTGTGGAAAAGTCTCTAAGTTAAATGACAGTCTCCTCCAATCTGAGAAGATGCCTCTAACTTAAATGGTGACTCCTAAGGAATGGGGAAGAAGCCCTGTAAGAAAAAATGGTCTAAAGAGAAAGAATCCTCTAAATTAAATGGATTCTCTAAGGGGATAGAAGAAGAAAAGGGCCCTAACAGCCAAAGGACACACCCAAGTAATGAAGACAACATATATGAGCACACTACTTAGTAAGGGAGGATATTAATTGACTCTAACAAAACAGTTTTGACAAGGATATAGAGAAAAATGTATAACAAAATTAATAACTAGCCCGAGCCAGCAAAGACAATCCCAATGCTTCAAGTGGCAAATGAGATCTGGGGAACAGCCGCTAGGCATCCTGGGATAGGTTGTAGCCTCGAGCCAGTAGAAGTTCTCGAGCTTGGTACGTGGCTGAGTCAGAGCTGAGGATTGGCTTCCAAACCAACCAAGAATGAAGGCGATATAGGGCAACATAACATCTGTAGTTAAGAGTTTTATGTGGGTGTATAGAAGTTATCTTTCAGACTGATACCACACCTATGAATAAAACAAGAATGATAATATTGTCCAAAAGTGGGTCCAAGCAAAGTGGGAAGAATTAAAAATTCTGGAGTTTACATGTGTAAAAAATGCTACATAGATTTTACTGAAGACTTCTTAATTAAGCACAAGCATTGTTTTTGAGTGACACTGCAGTGGTGGTGCTGCGGTAGCGTTGTTGCCTCACAGCAAGATGTTGTCCCGTTCGATTCTCACCTAGAGTGTCGTCTGTGAGGAGACATGCGTGAATGGGCAAACCTTTGTTGAAGGTTGTGCATCAGGGTTGGCAACTCGGCACGTAAAAATCCACTGCCAATCATTAGCAGACCGGAGTTCCGCTGTGGCGACCCCTAACCGGGAAAAGCCGAAAGACACAACAACAACAACATTGTTTTTGAGTGACAGGAAAATTTTCTCTGATGGCAAGAATGTTTGTTACTAGATTTGATAAAGTAGTACAAAATGTCATAAGTTCAGGACAAGGGGGATCTGTGCATGGGTGACAGACATTAGATAATTGGTTGGTTCTATCAAGGTTTATGGACATCTGTGAAACCTCTAGAACAAAACCTCTGACATCAAGAAGACATCTGACTCTCTGAGCTGGACATTTATGAAAGTAACACTAGAGTTCAGAGGGATTTGGGCCAGAATTTCTAATCTGGATAGAGGTTGTATATAAAAAAATCCCAAATTTACTGTTTTAGTCAAAGGGACAATATCTAACGAATGCATGTTAAAGGGGTGCAAGGCACAGGTGCTTCTTATCTACCAGCCTGTTCAGAAGAAGAAGAATTATTATAATAGAATCACTATTCAATAAAGTGAGGAATTTCTGAAAAGAAACTGAAGGACCAAAAGAGGAGGAAAAGCATGTCCCTTATGATTGTGGTTAATATTTATACTGATTGATGAACACTTTGATCAAATAGTAGGAACATTACTGGATATATGTGGGGAACTTAGATCCATATCTGGATGTTGTTGCAAAAAGGAAAAAAAAAACAGTTCCAGTGCACCTTGAGAAAAGGAAGAGCAAAGGTGAATGTGGGCAAATCAAGGAAAATACCTTTCCAACATAGATAGTGTTTGAAGTGGGAAATTGCTTATGCAGCACAACAGGTAGGAACTTAACTAGAGAACAAACCATGCTAGAAACAGCCT
Source organism: Protopterus annectens (assembly GCF_019279795.1). Classification (NCBI taxonomy): domain Eukaryota; kingdom Metazoa; phylum Chordata; order Ceratodontiformes; family Protopteridae; genus Protopterus; species Protopterus annectens. The sequence continues at coordinate 206,731,985 of NC_056741.1, forward strand.
TACCTAAATTCAATACCTTAAAAGGAAAATAACAGACATAAAATGAAAGCATTTACCGCATATACTGTACAAATGCAGAAACCTTCCTACTGCAGAGGAAAACCTATTAATACATGAGATGCATGATATCAGAGACAGTTTACTTCTGGGTAATGAGGCCAAAGCCAAGGCCAATACTCCAGTCCTGCATATAGACAGTAGTTTTCCTGATTTGCATTTACATTGCTAGCATTCAATGTAGGTTAACTAATAACAATTAGAGGAAGAAGAAAAAAAAACGGGGGAGAACATTTTAGTGTCAATATTGACATAAAGTAGTTCCATGATCTTGGTACCAGAAATGGTATGTGGATCTAATCAAAAGAGGCAGCCTCAAATGGGAGAAATATAACCATGATGAAATATGGGATAATGGCAACATAAAAGGTGCCATACATCCGAAATATAAAAGTATTTGGAAGGAGACACGCACAGAAACATAAGAGCAGATAATTGCAAAGGATAACTATAAAGTACTGTAAGTGAGGACAATAGAAAACTTTGACTAAATTACAAGCTAGCTCTAATGTGCTGCACAGTTAGTGATTCACTTACCTAAAAGTAAAGAGTGTATACTCCTATAAGATCAGGGAATGTTGAAAATAATTTATTTTCCCGAAACATCGGGGAATGTTGAAAATATCTTACGTGCCCATAAGATCAGGGACTGTTTAAAAAAACATGTACTCATTAAGATGAGAAAATATTTAAATCAGGATACCCAATCTGCATTATGGGGATAGTGGTCCACAATCAGAAAGGGAAGATGAAGGATAATTTCTTAGGCTTATGAAAAAAGTGTGGACCAGTACAAACAGATTTAACACAGCTGGAAAAGACAGGAGGGTGTTATATTGCCTAAGCAAGACTGAAGAAAGGTTTGAAAACCGACAAGGAAATTAGGAATATGAAATATTATATGGGGCCGATATATGAGAATACTGCATGGGTGGTATTGGTACCAGCAACAGTCTATAGAGAATGCTGCAAAGCAGATTTCAACTGCTAGAGATGTAAACAATCTCGGACTGATGTAATGTTTTGGGAATGCCTGAGCAAAAAACATTGGTGATTACCATTAAATATAATATGAGACCAACGTGCCACTGAGAAATCTATACTTTCTTGGGAAGACTGTATATTTGCAATAAGTTGAAGAAAATATGCACAATGGAATGATTCTGCTTAGATTAATATTAACAAACGTACCAAAGGCAATAGTAGCCAAATACTGAAAAACAAGCACTTATGATAAACATTGAAGTATAATAGCGATATATTTAATATATTAAGATACTACGAAAAAAATCTAAACTTCAAGAATGGAAGTGGATAAAATGTCCAGAAAAGCATGGAAAAGTATTTTCAATTTCTTGAATATCACTTTGTAAAAGTCACAGTAAATACAGTAAAAAAGGCTGAGAATAGTGATTAATAATTTGTATTTGTATTGTCCCTATAATAATACTAAAGTTTGTAAGTGCAATTAAGTGTACTAAAATGTGTATATAGTTGTGATATTTAATCATTGTGATGATTCTATTTTCTTCTCTTCATCAGTCATTCAATAAGTTTTTGATAACAATAAACATATATACATAGTTTTTCATGGGCTTACTTATGATATATTGACAATCTTGTGTTTTTCTCACTGTTTATTGAAAGTGAAATACAGAAAAAAAACTAAAAAAACACAATTTTTTTTTTCATGGAGTCAGGCTTCCCACATGCCTCAAAATGATATATACCAACTCTATGATCACACCGCAGTGAATAAAAGGAGAAAAATACTGATAAGTACTCCATCAGCTCGTACATTATAATACATTGTGGTGAAAGTCATCAAAATATTAACTTCTCAGACTTAAGCCACTCAGCCATCAGTGCAGTGGTCACCTGTAACTATGCCAGCTAAATATCATAGTTTGAAGCTGCTAATATGGAGGGTTAAATTCAATGCTGAACTGCACTAAAATGCCTATGTGTAGAATATCAGTTTTATATGCATTGTATAGCTGAAAACATTCCTTCAGGGCAAACACCCTACACCCCATTTTTGTTCCTGGAGGTGAGGGTTGAGGCAGCTGAGAATTGTATCACTAGCTGCTTTGGGGACTGGGGTTTCTGCTTCAGCCCTGGACCCACTGCACATGCCCAGTAACATGTTTAGGGTTAAGAGTGGAATGCGGATCAGTAAGGGAGTGTCACTCATTACTACAAGTCATTCAGTCCCTTAAGACTCCCCTGCCCCTCCTTGTTGCCAGATCTCCCATTTGATTCCTGGTCTTCTTAATGGGCTCTTTTACCACTATAAAGTGACTCCATGCATGAATTCCCACACCCACTTCACACAACGCGATAAGCAGACTGTATCTCTTCTCTCCTGCCTTCCTCTTCACAACCTCCAAAGATGGCAGTGCCACTAATCAGACTTGGGTAACCTGAGTCATAGTATGTGTTTTATATCTCTATTTCACTGGACATGGAGGCATTCATCTTCCTTTGTAGAAGAAGTGCACTCTGAGGATGTTTTATAAACATCCCACTGAAACATCCAAAAATGTTTCATGAGAAAATGTCAAACTGTTTTGCAGATAGATGTATTTATTAACAAATAAGAAATATAGCTACAAACAATCAGCAGTTTGGAGACAATCCTCTTGGAAATTATTAGTTTCAAAGGAGATAAACACAAGAGGATAGCCTATAATTCAAAACATGGGAAAGCTTTCAGTATGTTAGAGAATTCCAGGCAAATTTAACCTAGGTACAGAGCAATTAATGGTCACATTGTCTGCAAAACCAGTTATTTTAATTTAAAAGCCAAACAATGTAGAAAGTTAAATAAAATACCATTGAATAAAATATTAACACCAGGCTCATTATAAAGGTTTACAAAAGGGAGAATGAGAACAATCTTGTCTAGTGGCACAGGAGGAAAGGAGGTTTTACTTTCAAATGGAGGAGACAAATTAGTATTGAAAAATATATTAATTAAAAAGACTGACAACTGAATTTCCTCCATAACATTAAATCAAAAGGGTTTCCAAACCTGTGAAATGTTTGAAATGTTTATCTATCTATCTATATATATATATATATATATATATATATATATATATATATATATATATATATATATATAATAAAAGTTCAGCAAATGATTAAGCTGAGGATTAATCCGCATTGTTGACTGTAATGTCAGTTAAATGTAGACCTTCCAAGAATACAGACTGAAAGGGAAAAAGTATGGAGAGAACTGCTTATGTTTATCATTAGATCACTGTTAGAGTAGTCTAAGCTATTTGGGTTATATCCTGCCAAGGATATGACCATTTGGTCATCTTTTAATAGTTTTAGGGTACCTGTTACACACTCTAACTGCCAGAAACTTGAACAGAGCTTCATATAAGTACACCAGGGCTATGTGCTGAGTCCTCTACTGTTCACAATCCTTATCCATGACTGCTCTGTGAAAGCTAGCAACAACCACATCATCAAATGTGCAGATGACACCACAGTGGTAGGACTCATAAGTGGTGATGATGAGAGTGGGTATAGGAATAAAGTCAACTCCCTGATTGAATGGTGCAATAACAACAATTTGGACCAGAAGATCAATAAAACATAAGAAATAATTTTTGACTTCAGAAATAGCTCTGCTGTGTACCTGCCCCTCAAGATCAATGGTGAAGAAGTAGAGAGAGTCCAAACTATAAAGTTCCTGGGGGTACATATATCTGAGGATCTTTCCTGGAGTAGAGACACAGGCCAGCTAATTAAAAAAAGCCCACTAGCAACTACACTTCCTAAGAAGGCTGAGAAAAGCAAAGCTCTCTATGAATGCTCTAATTACTTTCTACAGAGGAGCCATCAAGAGCATTATCACCAGCAACTGCACGTATGGTTCAGTAACAGCATAATGGCTGAAAAGAAGAAACTGCAAAGAATAATAAGAACAGCAGGAAAGATCCTGGGCACCAGTCTTCCTACCTTACAGGAGCTCTTTGAACTGACATGTAAAAAGAGGTCCCACAAGATACTGAGTGACACTTCTCATCCAACGTATGGTTGGTTCACTAAACTTCTTCTGGTAGAAGGTTATGGAGTATCCGCTGCAGGACCTCCAGATTCATAAGCAGTTTATATCCAGCTGCAATAAGATTCATTAATGCAGACATACATCTGGACGTATCAAAAGTATAATAAATTGTTACACTCTCATTCTTTTTCTTTTTTTTTCAATACAGTAATTCTCTTTATTTATTGCATACTAAAATTAATATATTCTCATTCAAGTGCAATTGCAGTCACTTCCTTATGTGCAGTCCAATCTCACCTCTGTGTATAGTGTACTTTTCTTTTCATGTGTTAATTATCTAGTAGTTAGTGTTGTTCAGTGAAATAAATGGTGTACAAGAATGTGCATCAGCTACTTATATATTTAGTTTTGTACTGTAGTTATTGTTTATTGGGTGGCCACGGTGGTGCAGCGGTTAGTGTTGTCACCTCACAGCAAGAGGTTCTCCAGTTTGATCCTTGGCTGGGGTGCCATCTGTGTGGAGTCTGCATGTCTTCCCTGTGGTAACGTGGGTTTCCTCCAGGTGCTCCGGTTTCCTCCCACATCCCAAAGACATGCTGTAGGTGGATTGGACACTCTAAATTGGCTCTAGGTGTGAGTGCATGTGTGTATGTACCTTCTGTGGAACATTGGGCGCTGGGCTGGCAACTCGACACTGTAAAACTCCACTGCCAATCATGAGCAGACAGCTGAAAGAAGAGGAAAACTGTAGTTATTGTTTATTCTTTAATACCAATCATGTCTGTCTTTTTGTGTTTGTTTTCTCCTATAAAAGAGCTGATACTCAAAATTTTGTTTACGTAGCACTTGTGTTTCCTAAATGACAATAAAGTTTATTTGAATCTTTGAATATAAAAGGCAGTTAGAATGCCAAAAGCTTCAGAACTTTCTTGGTCTCGAAGTGCACTCCTTATTCAGGCTTCATGGAACTGATAGTCAGCTATGATATTTCAAGGCTGAGTAGGCAAGATCCTTGCCACAGAAAACCTTCCACTATTGTTTTTTTTTTGTCTGCAGCCATAGGGTTACCTTCTGTAGGGAAGGAAGAACCACACTGATCAGTCTCAGCAAAAGAGGGCAGTTGAAGATCTACCACTTAGCCACCAAAGGGATCCTGAGCCTTGGGATGGTGTGCCTGCTTTGTGCTGATCCTTTTTCAGGGAGCTTTCCAGGAAAAGAAAACAAAAAAGAAAAAACATGACTTTTCCCATTTCTATTTCACTCTAAAGGAAACATTTGCTGGGATTTGCCAGGAAATTGATTTCTGCTTTTACTTTACCTACGTTATTTTCTGGGATGAAAATAAAAGGGGATCCCTCTCTTTTTGACTCGGATTTCAGTAAGAAGAGTGAGAATTGGAAGCAGGATGTCAAACTTCAGGATATTCTTCACAAACTAAAGATTCTGAGGAAAGTGCTTTTTCAGATTTCCTTCAAAAAGATTGTTCTTTTTCTAAATTTTCATCTAAGATTAAATAGTTTTTTTCACTGGGCTCATAATTAAATTCTTGTTTCCCTTCAAAATGTATTATGATTTATTACAGTTAGACATTCCTCAGTCTGTAGCTGTTCTTACTGTTTTATCTGCTTTAGCAAACTTTTTCTTCACAGTTTATAGTTTACCTAACAATCAACTTCTTGCCGCTAGGAAGTCTGATAGGTTATATAGGGTACCGCAGATGCACAAAGACTAGTCTTCTAACCCTAAAACAGACCATGTAGTAACTTCCATGTCCCAAACTACTTCTGCTAGACAAACTGTGAATGCTAATTCAATTGTCATTGACAAGGATGGGAAAGCTAGTGACAAATCTGGGAATATCTGTTCTCTCTCTTGCTATTTGAGCTACTGTATCAGTGGTATTTACAAAGTGTCTAGTTTAATTAATTGCTTTTTGCAGACCTTACAGTATTCATATTTGGACAATTATGTTTATATTTGCAGACTCACACTGCAGTTGTCAAGAGTCCTTTTCAAGTGTTCAGAATCATCTACATGATCTTGGTGTTTTAAGTGAACTTACTGGAATCTCTCATTCCATCACTCAGGATAGTTTTCTTGGAAAGTCTGTTTGATGTGGCTCTGGGAAGACCTTTTCTTTTTTCTTCCAGACAAAGGATACCTGTTCCAACAGCTCTCCCTGGGTTTTTCCAATTAAAACCAGACATCTGCCAGGGAATATAAAAAGGATTCTAAGGTGCATGGCTTCTATTATTCTTAAGAGTCATTTGGCCAGACTTCTCATGAGAAAAAAATCATTGGCACTCAGCATCTGCACCCTTTATCTTTCCAGATCCCAATTCTAGGGTTTGTAAGGTGGGACATTCTATGGTCTTTAGACCAGTTCTGTAAAAAAACAGATCTCTCATTTTCCCTTCTGCCTTCCCTTCAGTCTGCCATAATGGATGCTTCAGACCTTAATTGGGGAGTGTTTTCAAATGGAGTAAAAGCACATGGTGTTGTGGAATAAACAGGTTGGAACCTTAAATCTTCCCTTGAGTCCAGGACCTCTGCAAGTTCTCACAGGCAACATGACAATGGTATGGTGCATAAACCAACAGGGGAGCACCAGATCTTATTCTCTTTGCAGATTTGCTATGCAAGCCCCGGAAGTAGCAACTCAGTTCAGTTTGAAATTTCAGGCTTTATACATTCTGTCAGAGCAAAACATTGCAGTAGGCAAGCTAAGCAGGACCAGGACAGACCCTCATGAATGGAAACTGCACCTGGGAGTCTTCCACAAATTGATCCAACTGTGAGGAATACCTATTGAAGATCTGCTTGTCTCCTCTAAGAACAGACAGCAAAAAAAAAAAATGTTTGCTTTAGAATTCCTACCAAACAGGCCTGGAAAACAGATGCTTTCCTATTCCCTTGAACAGGAATGCTTCTGTTTCACTTCCCACCCTTTCCACTGGTTTTCATGGTTCTTCTAATGATACAGAAGGACTTATCAAATAAAATAGCAGTGACCTCCTTTTACCAAGGGAACAGTAGTTCATCCTTCTTCTGAAACTGGCCAAGGTCAGTTACCATAATCTTTCCCGTTGGCTGCATTTCCATTCACAAAACAGGGGCTGTTTGACACACCCCAGTCTGAAAGCTCTTTAGCCAACTGCCTGGATGATAAAATTTTTATATCTTTTAGGCACCTTTTCTGAGCAATCCAACAGGTACTGAAGGAGGCTAAAATAAATGCTGCAAGGAGCTCATACATGTCAAAGTGGAAGAGATTTTCTAGTTGATACATCTTGTTCTTTATTATTTGTGTGAGTTACTGTCTTATGACTTTTCTTACTTTTCTGTCAAGAGTCATCTGTTGACCATTTCTGTTTGTCTGACTTTTGATCCTTCATCTTTCTTCATGTTCCTAAATAAAGCAGCTCTTCTGAAATGAGTTTTACATATCTGTCCACTTAGAAAACAGATGGCTCCTACTAGGGATCTGAATTTTGTACTTGAGAAGCTTAGTCTTTTCCAATTTGAACCAGCTTATCAGACTGAAGTTCTTAAAATGGAAGACTGTTTTACTCACTGTTTTGACTAGATGAATATCTGAGTTACAAGCTCTTATGGTGCATCAGCCCCACCTCATATTCCACAAGGACATGATTTCTTTGAAAGCAATTCTTTCTTTTATGCCTAAAGTGGTCTCAGAGTTTACATTAAGCCAGTCTATGACTCTCCCTGTCTTTTCTCCAGACTCCATAAACATACTTAGATGTTCACAGGCAGCTCAGATACTACCTAGACAAAATGTGATGCTTCATGAACATCAATCAGCTGTCTGTCTCCTATGAAGGTAATAGAAGAGAACAACAAGAGAACAACCAGTGTCAAAGCAATTTATCGATGGCTGTCTCATGCTATTTCTTTCTATTATTCTTATTATTGGTGAAGTCCATTCCACCATGGCTTTGGTTCTTCTATTGGTTTCTGGAAAGGGGTGAACTCCAGAAGCATTTTAAAAGTGTCTTGGTCCATGTGTACTTTCTTTTACAAAGCACTGCAGACTGGAGTCTTTTCCAAGTCAAAGCCAGTCTTTGCTAGGACCATTCTCCAAGAGCTCATTGAGTCTTGTTTTCCCGCCTTCCTCGACTAGTTTAGACCAGTTTACAGGCATTGCTGTATTCTGGGCTGTGGTGTAGCTCCTGTGTTGTCCATTAACTTACTTGGATAGAAGGAAGTTTCTTTGCTCACCAGTGGGAGTGGGGAGCCTTGAGCAGCCTACCTGTCCCTGTAGGAAGTGATCTCAGCACAAGAAGCTGTAGTAATTGGTTGTTTTGGACCATTTCTAGCTCTTTTGTAGTTCACTGTTTAAAATCCGCCTCTGGGCATATTTTTCTGGCTGTACTACTCAGACAAGCTCCTCATGGGTCTGCAGAGTGGTCCTAGCAGCAGGGAACTCAGAAAAGTTACCACTATCTGGATTTAAGTATATTTGCTTTTTTTCACTTGGAATAGCTTCTGTAGCTTACCCTGATCTAGCTTGAACTGTTTTTTAACTGTTTGCTGCATTATTTTAAAATCTGCACTTAAAGTTACATTTTAGTCAAATTTGATCGAAAGTTTGTTGTTTGTTTGTTTAATTTAACTGTGGAGGCTTCCCACTAAAGTGTGCTAGCCTGTGTAACTAATTTATCACTGTTCCTGCATTTTCTGTGTGTTTCTACCAAAAAAAAATAAATAAATAAACCTTGTTTTCCTGCCTTCCTCGACTAGTTTAGACCAGTTTACAGGCATTGCTGTATTCTGGGCTGTGGTGTAGTTCCTGTGTTGTCCATTACCTTACTTGGATAGAAGGAAGTTTCTTTGCTCACCAGTGGGAGTGGGGAGCCTTGAGCAGCCTACCTGTCCCTGTAGGAGGTGACCTCAGCACAAGAAGCTGTAGTAATTGGTTGATTTGGACCATTTCTAGCTCTTTTGTAGTTCACTGTTTAAAATCTGTGTTTGCATGGCTTTGTGCGGTTGTGCGCGCAGCACCGGTTAAACAAGATTAAACTTTTTCTGGCTCCGCCAAGTCTGCTCTTCAAATTTTCCCTTAAGGAAGCTCTACTCTTAGTATAACCAGACTACTTACTATATTATAAGCCTAGCACTTGTTTTCAATACTTCTCTACTAAGTAAGCACGCTCGTACTAAGTAAAGCACTACATCTACTTACCACCCCTGTGAATATCCACTTCCCTTCAAGGTACAGCACTCCCTTATACAGTTCTAGCATGTCAAGTGGTAGATCACTGGCGTCATCTCCAGTTCAGCTGGTCAATCTGGATATCTTGAGACAATGCTACAATTGTCTCATGTATACAGACAACCCTCTCCTCCTCCCAACAAACACAAATACGTGTGAGAGATGCAACTATATAGCCAAACTGGAGGCTGAACTCTCTCAACTCAGGGCTGGCATGACCAGACAGGAGGAGATGGCAACCACACACACAACAATCCCAGTCTCACATAGACCTACCACAACTGCAAACCAAACACATAAAAACACAAAGACATACTCGGAGGCTCTAATAAAAAACTTACCAAAACAACAGAGGATCCCAAAGCAGACACCCAAAAATCCACCACCTCAAAACAAAACACATGCAACACATACTTCAATAAATCAGTGTGTCAACCAATCACAGCCCTTAAGGCCAAACACCTTGCCTGATACACTAGTAATAGGTGACTCTATAGTCAGACACACTGATGTCCCGCTGACCAGGCTGAACAAAGAGAAGGTGACTGTGAGCTGTCTATCGGGAGCTAGGATCCGCCACATAACACACGCACTCAACTCACTCCAAAGCAAGTACAAATATGACTCCGTCATTGTCCATGCTGGTGTGAATGACCTGAGACATACCTCCCTGGACTACATGAAAAGAGACATAGAGGAGCTCTCCGATTATGTAGCCCAGGCTGGTATGACCCTGACCCTGAGCAGCATCTTGCCCTCACCAGGAATGATACCACAATACAAAGACAAGATGATCAGCTTTAACAATTGGCTCAAGTACTGGTATCATTCTAAGGGGATCCAATGTCTGTCTGCCTGGGATGACATGTTGGACAAGCCACACTGCTTCGCAAGGGATGGCTTACACCTGTCACCACTGGGCTTCCGGATATTGGCTAAGGCTCTTGCCACCCCCATAGTGCTTTTTTTAGGCAAGGCTCAAAAGACAAACCCACATCCTTAGAAAACAATAATGAAAAAAAACTAAGGGTAATGCTGCTCAACACCAGAAGTCTAAATCTCAAGATGCAGGCACTTGATACACTCCTCAGCATGGAGAACATTGATGTCTGTGCAGTAACTGAAACCTGGTTCAAGGCTCCTGAGAGCACCCCAGCATTACCAGGCTATACCTCGTATCATGCTTTTCGGCTCCAAAACCCGGGACGAACCACAAAGGGAGGGGTAGTGTCCATATTCATCAAGGACACCCACACCTCCAGGTTAGTAGCAACACATGAAGCATCAGAGACCATACAGGTGCAACTAACCATAGGCAAAACTGCTATACAACTGGTAGCATGTTACAGACCACCATCCCAATCTCAAGAACTCCACTCAGCCTTCCTGAAGACATTGGAGGATATGAATGTATCACAAAATACCATCATATTGGGAGACTTCAACTACCCAAACATAGATTGTGTACATTATTCTAGCCCTAATACCCTAGCCCAAAGGTTCCTGGAATTCATAAATTCAAATGCACTGGAACAATTGGTCACCTCTCCCACTAGGAGAGATAATATACTAGACCTGATCATCAAAAACATGGGGACAAAATGCTCCACACCGGAAGTATACCCCTCACTAGTGAGATCTGACCACAAACTAATCACCCTGGATATACATATCCCACCTCCACCCCCAGCACAAAAGACCACAGTGGAATACTTCTCAAAAGCAGACTTCACTCTTCTTAAGACTGAGATGGTATCCTTTAAGCCCACTGTGCCAGTGGATACCACATCCCACAATGCCGAATCCTTCACAAATGCTTTCTATGGACATCTCCAAGAATGCATGGATCATGCAATCCCAAACAAATCCAAGTCCCTCTCCACCAAAGGTAAGCGTCCTGTCTGGTGGACCTCAGCCATAAACAAATTGTATAACAAAAGAAGGAAGCTACTGCATGTCAGAGCAAAATCCCATGAAGGGAAGACATCTCTGATCAACATTAGCAGAAAACTATGTTCTCTCATAATAACATCCAAGGCCAACTTTGAGAGAAAAATTGCTAAGGACACTAAAGATAACCACAAAGCCTTCTTCAGCTATGTTAGAAACCTGGGCAGAAACCCTCAGATATGCTCAGAGTTGGTTCAAAACAACAAAAAATACACTGAACCCACAGATATTGCCAACATTCTGGCTGACAGGTTCAGTGCAAATTTCTCCCCTCCTTCACCCCCTAAAGAAGAAATACTTATCCCAGCTGAATGTAATCTCCCTGTCATCTCAGATATCCAAGTGAGAACTGCCCTAAACAAAGCAAAAAAAACAGCAGCAATGGGACCTGATGGTATCCCAGGTTGCGTGTTACGTGAACTCCAAGAGGAGCTAAACCCACACATAAAAATGCTATTTAACCTTAGCCTTACTTTGGGATATGTACTTGAACACTGGCGTACAGCAACAGTGGTCCCACTCCACAAGGGGGGTGCCTCTACAGACCCTGGAAACTACCGCCCCATAAGCTTAACCAGCCTGGTCTGCAAAGCTATGGAAAGAATCATTATGGAACTCATAAACAGAGACATAGGGGACCTACAGACACTTGACCCCAACCAGTTCGGCTTTGTAAAGGGCAGATCCTGCCTTTTAAACCTGGTTGACTTTTTCAAAACAGTCACTAGAGCCATTGACGAGGGCAAAGCAGTCCATACAGCATACCTGGACTTGGCTAAGGCCTTCGACACAATACCCCACTCAGGCATCATAGATAAGCTCAACAGCTTAAATGTAAACCCTTATGTCACTAGATGGGTTGCAAACTGGCTAAGGGACAGAACCCATAAAGTTAAAATCACCGGAGCAATGTCAGATTCAAAGCCAGTCACAAGTGGTGTCCCACAGGAATCTGTCCTGGGACCCCTCTTGTTCGGCATTTATTTCTCAGATGTTAAAGCAAACACGGGAGGGCTGTGGCTGACAAAGTTCGCAGATGACTGCAAACTAGAAGCCATAGTCGATACACCAGCAGACACACACATCCTACATAAAGGCCTCACAGAAACGGACAACTGGTGCCGGAGTCATGGCCTTAAACTAAATGCCAAAAAATGTATAGTCATCCCCTTTGGGAAAAACAAAGTACCCACAAATTATCACATAGACAGCAACCCACTGAGTACTGAAAAAGTAATCAGAGACCTAGGGACCCAAGTCGACAGTGACCTCACATTTGATACCCACATTGCCAAAGTGGTTAGAAAAACATTCTACCTTGCACACCTCATCATAAAGGGATTCACATCCAGAACCAAGGATGTCATTGTACCCCTATATTCCTCCCTCATCAGACCCATGATTGAGTACAATGCCCCATTTGGTATGTACCTCACCCGGCATTTGCAACAGCTGGAGAGACCACAAAAGTACCTCATCAAGAGGATCAAGGGTCTCCAACATATGTCTTATTCTCCCAGACTAAAGAAACTTCAGCTCTATTCAGTATCATACCGCTTGCTCAGAGGTGATCTCTGCCTGATGTACAAGGCCATGTCCAATCAGGATCTGATGGACATGCTCCACCTCAAAAAATCCAAGTCCATCAGGACCACAAGAGCTAAAGACTTAAACCTCGGCACAGGTATGAATAGGACATGCTGGAGGGATAGATTCATAACCCAGAGGCTTCCCACGCTTTGGAACAAGATCCCAGTTCATATTAGGCAGAGCCCCTCACTGACTCTCTTCAAGAGAAATCTTGATGAGTGGATGGGAGATCGTAAGTTTACCCCAGGGGTCACATCTGTATCACTGCTAGACAGGGGCACAGTAAACTAATTCTATTATATAATGGGACCTTCATTGTGTCACTACTAGACACAGTATTCTAAATTTATTCTGTACATTTTTGTACCATTTCATGGGGTGGCAAATGCCACATCACTATGGCTAGGCTTACAAATGCCCCAGGGCAGATAGCATAGGACTATACTATGAAACTATGAAACTTCCTCCTCCCAATAGGTCTCTAAACAATATAAATCTTTCTAAGTAGCTCAGGCTACTGCAACAGGGATTTAATGTAGAAAATAGTACAGTTCTGTAAGTAAATTTACCATAACAGCAGATATTCTAATATACCAAAGTTGTAGTAGCCATCCCATCTCTCTAGCCCCACTCTCTTTTATGGTTGTTTTTGTGTTGGTAGTTTGAGGGTAAATATATATGTTTTCAGTTGTTAGCTGCCTTGCTGATGTGTAAATACACTCAAGTACAAAGTATGTACAACAGGTTGTAAATAATCTTAACCCCAGTAAACAAGAATGCACAGATGGCACAATGCAAGGCATGGGCAACTTTTCAATATAAATGAAAGGCAGTAAGACATTAAAGAAGAAATTATATTGATATAACAAGAGAATACTGTACAAACAACAGTACTCATACTTAATTATGAATCATAATGCTATTAATCATGTGCAGACATGGACACATTTATCTTGAATTAAAAAAATAAAAGTAAAGAAGTGGGCAAACCTACAATGTACCACTCTGAGTGAATTCCATTCATATGTGTAAGTTAATTTTCAGAGGTGAGATAACTAATTCCAATGAAAACACATGCAGTAGGTAGGACACATTACATATTATACGTTTTTTGCACAAATTGTGAATTATATTGTAAAAATGTATTTGTAAAGCCGCTTGTGTTAAAATGCATCAACAGTGTGCCCTGTAAGAAAGAAAAGACATGTGCATGCAATATTGTAACTGAATTAACTGTATATGTTTTAAGAGAGGATACTGAAAGAGAAGAGCTGGATCTCAGTCCAGCCAACTTTAAAATAAATCTGAAATTAAATTACTTTATGGGTTAAGCCATAAAGTTGTTATTCCACAATTTTGAATGCAGCCAGAGACACAATGTCTGTGCTAGAGAATAGTTAGCTCCTGTAGGAACAGTAGAATGGTTTTATTGTCTTATGACTTCCAGATGCTTTAATAAAACTTAGCTAAAGGTCTAGTGTTTATTATAGTACATAGGTTCTAAACCCTGGCAACTTCTAGTGATAGGGGATAGTGTGGAAAACAATGTCAGATGACCAGATGTGTGTGATGTCATTCTCTAAGCCAGAAATAATATCTAGATACTAGTAGGAGATTGTTCTCTGTATTATGCATTCTGTCTTGGAACTGACAACAAAGACCACTCACCCACTTCATCTTGTCTTGCACTAGTAAGTAACCACAGATAGTAATTCTCTAAATCAGTTAGGGAAATATAGTGAGAATAGTTAAATATTGCTTTTCTGTAACTGTGTGAAGCTTTTGAACTGTGTTATTTTTAATATTTCATGTGATTGAAACTCTGGTGTTTATTGTGAATAGATATTTAGCATTTATTTGTTCTTCTATTATTTATTATTAAATGTATTTACACATTTCATTGTGGCTGGTCTTTTTTAGAAGATATATAAGCTTTGAGAGTATTTCCATATATTTATTTGGTGATAACTCTGGCCACTCCATTAAGCCTTGTTGTTAGGCCAACATTACTGTTTGTATTAATATTAATTTGACTCAGTATAATTAGATATCCTTTTAAGAGACTTTTAGTAACTGACTGGTGGCAGTGAATCTACCTTATAGTCTGGGCAAAGATGGTTGAGCTGGTAATCTGTGCCAACATTTCCTAGGTGTGTGTGTGAGTGAAAACTGAATCTCAGTGAGTGTGTGTGTCAACTACTTAAAGCAGGGACACAAAGCAATAGTTTCACATTAAGGGTGCTGGAAGACTTGGATTGGACACTCGGCTGAAGACCTAACTTTACAGATCTGCCAGTGGGGAGCCTTATTAGGGACTGGGTGGAGACAGATATAGACACACAGACCTTGAGCTGAGTGTGTGCCCTGTGAGCTCTGAAGGGAAATTGTGCTTAATGCAGAGAGGCCTGCTTCTGGAAAAACTGAGTGTATCCATTTTTATTCCAAGTGAATATCCCTCTTCAGTGTCAGTGGTGAGGGTTCAGGCTCCTTGACTATTGGCACAGAGTGGGGACACCATATATTGGTGGCAGGGGTGGGATATTGAAATTCTGTAGCCTGTAAGCAGTTGTAACTAAAGGTGTGCATTGTCTAAGCAGCTACACAATAAACATTCAGAGTTTCATCTCACAACAGTTATATTTATTTATTTTTGTTAGTTTAGTTTAGTCAGAGAGAGCAGGCAAAAATGTCAGCAAAGTATTATGGCAAGCTGACACGGAACCAGTTGGCCAAGGTGTGCAAAGACAAGGGCCTGGAGTATGTCAACCTGACTAAAAAGAAAATGATTTCAGCCTTTGTTGCAGCTCAGACCAGCAACTAGGAGGACAAGCAGTTTGGTGATGGGGATTTGCAGCCCTCAGAAACCAGAAACAAGACAGATCACTATTTCCTCATAGGTTCATAGGTGTGTACTAGGCTAATGGCCCTGGAGCCTTTACAAGCATAGCTCAAAAAACATTGCCCAGGCACCATGCCACCTGAACTTAGTTCACACTACCCATATCCAGTAGTGCAACCGGAATGATCCCTGGAGTGAATTTTCTGTTACCCATCCACTCATCAAGATTTCTCTTGAAGAGGGCTAGTGAGGTGTTCTGCTTGACATCAATGGAAAGCCTATTCCAGAGTATGGACAGTCTTTGGGAGATGAGCCTGTCCCTCCAGTATGTTCTGTTAATTGTGGTAATGAGGTTATGATCTTTGGAGTGTGTGGCGTGGGGGGATTGAGATTTCTTTAGGTGTAGCATTTCAAGTAGGGCTGGGTCAGACATGGCTTTGTAAGTCAAGCAGAGATTACTTTTATGTAGATGATAATAAAATGAGAACAGCTGAAGTTTCTTGAGTCTGTCCATGTAGGACATGTGTTTAAGGCCTAGGATTCTTTTTGTGAGGTACTTTTGTGCCCTCTCCAGCTGTTGTGGGGGTCTGGTCAGGTACATGCCAAATGGGGCATTATATTCAATGATTGGTCTAATGAGGGATGTTTAGAGAGGGATGATGACCTCTTTATTCCTGGGTGTGAAACCTTTGGTTATAACATGTGCCTTGTAGAAGGACTTTCTGACCACAGTGGCAATATGGTGGCCAAAGGTGAGGTGGCTGTTGACCTGGGTAATCAGATCTCTTATGGCCCCTTCACTGTTCAGTGAGCTCACATCAACATGATAATTTGTAGGAACTAAGTTTTTTCCAAAGGAGATGATAACGCATTTTTTTGGCATTAAGCTTCAGGCCATCGTTCCACCACCAGTCATCGGTCTCAGAGAAGCCCTTTTGTAGGATGTCTGCATCACTTGGGGAGTTGATAATGACTCCTAGCTTGCAGTCATCAGTGAACTTGGTCAGCCAGAGTCCTTCTGTGTTGGCTTGCACTTCTGAGAAGTAGATTTCATACAGGAGAGGGTCCAGGACTGAGTCCTCTGGGTCTCTACTCATGACTGATCAACAGTCTGAATTGGAATCCACAAATTTCACACTGTGGGTCCTGTCTGTGAGCCAATTTGCATCCCACCTAGTGATATAAGGATTGTTGCATAGTTTGGTGAGTTTATCAATGATACCTGACTGGGAAATGGTATCAAAGGCCTTGTCCAGGTCCAGGTAGGCTGTATGCACTGCATTACCCTCATACACAGCCTTGGTGACTGCCTCAAAGAAGTCATCCAGGTTCAGCAGGCAGGATCTTCCCTTGACAAAGCCAAACTGTGTGGGGTCAGGAGTTTGGAGATTGCCTATATCTTTGTTAAACAGGTCCATGATGATGTGCTACATAGCTTTGCATACCAGGCTTGTCAGACTAATGGGGCAATAGTTCCCAGGGTCTGTAGCAGTGTGCCATTCATTAGGGATATAGCCTGAGATAAGGCTGTCATTGAACAGGGCACACACTTGTGGTGCCAGTTTATTTTGTAGCTCATGCAGGACACAGCCAGGGATATTATTAGGTCCCATGGACACTGTATTCTTGGCTTTGGACAATGCAGCTTTTACTTGTACCACAGAAATGGTGGGTACCAGGCTTTCATCTGGTATTATGATAGGGCCCTTAGGGAGGAAGATAGGGGTAAAGTTGACACTGAATCTGTCAGCCAGTATTTTGGCTATATCTGTTGGCTCAGTATAGGAAGTGCCATTGTAGAATAACTCAGAACAAATCTGGGTATTGCCTTTGAGGTTTTTGATATAGCTATAGAAGGCTTTGTGGTTATTTTTGGTGTCAACCACAATTCTGCCTTCATAGCTGGCTTTAGAGAATTTGATAAGGGATCTCAGCTTTTTGTTGAGACTGATAAGGGAGGTTTTCCAGTCTTGTGGCTTCATTTTTTTCTGAATCAGTTTCTTCCTTCTGTTGTAGAGTTTATTGATGACTGGGGACCACCAGATTGGCTTTCTTTTTTTGAAGGAGAGCGTCTTAGTTCTATTTGGTATGGCAAGGTCCATGCATTTGTGTACATACTTGTACTGTGCATTGGTGTATGATTCAGTGGTCATGCAGCTATCTTCCATTGGCATGGGTGTCGAGAAGGTAGCCACCTCTGCTTTTATGAACCCAAAGTCGGCTTTAGAGAAGTTTTTCACGGTGGTCAGCTTAGCGGTGGGTGTAGGTGAGATGGAGATTTCCATGGTGATCAGCTTGTGGTCAAATTTAACCAGGGAGGAACTGACTATAGGTGTGAAGGAATGTAACTGAATTTTATATGTATATATATATATATATATATATATATATATATATATATATATATATATATATATATGTGTGTGTGTGTGTGTGTGTGTGTGTGTGTTAATGGAAGATACTGGAATAGAAAAGGATAAGCTCAGCTCCAGCTAACTTTGGAAAATAGTAAGAAATTAAATTATTGGGCTTAGGACATAAAGATGTTATTTTGCAGGTTTGAATGAAGCCAGAGACACAATGTCTGTAAGAAGCATAGTTTGTTAACCTGTCTAAGAGGAGCAGAAATGTGTAATTGTTTTATGACCTCGAGAAGCTGCACCAGATCTGAGCAATGATCTTGTCTGTGTATTATTGACATTTAGGTGCTTAATCCTGGTGGTTTCTAGCAATTTGGGGTTGCACAGGAATCTGATGTCAAACAACTAGATGTATGTGATGTCATTCTGTACAGAAATAATGTTTTAGTATTAGGTAAGACAGAAGTCTCAGGGCAGTTTGTTTCTTGGAACCTGACATAGAAGGATCCCTCCCCTACTTCATCTTGCCTTGCTCTATTAAGTAAGAAGGAACAGTAATTCTCTAGATCTGACAGGAAAATATAGTGAAAATAGTTAAGTATTATTTTTCTTTAATTGTGGGAATCTTTCCAGCTGTGTTATTTTTAATATTTTCTGTGATTGACACTCTGGTGTTTACTGTAAATAGATAGTTCATATTTTCAGGTTCTTTGTTATTTATTATTAAATATATTTAAACTTTTCATTGTGGCTGGTCCTTTTTAGAATATTTTAACCCTTGAGAGTACATATATCTATATGTGACACTGTGGCCACTCCTAAAGTCAGGTTGTTTATTCAACATTGGCATCTGTATTCATTTTAATTTCACTCAGTCTAATTGGGTGCCCTTACAAGAACCTTGGGTAGCTGGCTTTGTAGTGTCTGGTTGAAGTGATAACTACATTATAGTCTGGGCCGAAGGGGCCACAGCCATTAAATCTGTGCCAGCCTTTCCCAGGTGTGTGTGTGTGTGTGTGTGTGTGTGTGTGTGTGTGTGTGTGTGTGTGTGTGTGTGTGTGTGTGTGTGTGTGTGTGTGTGAGTGTGTGTGTGCGTGTGTGTGTGTGTGTGTGTGTGTGTGTGTGTGTGTGTGTGTGTGTGTGTGTGTGTATCTGAAAATAATATCTCACACTGTGTGTGTATCAGCTACTTGAAGCAGGGACATGAAGCACTGGTTTCACAGAGAGGTTGCTGGAGAACTTGGCTTGGACACATGATTAAGGATTTAACTCTATAACTTCACCAGTGTGAAGCCTTACTGTGGATCTTGAGAGAGGCAGAGAAAGACCCATACAATAGGCTGAGTGTGCTTCCTGTGTGCTCTTATGAAAATGCTGCCTGATGCAAAGAGTTGCATCTGGAAATACTGGGTGTGTCAGTTTTTGTTCCAAGTGAACGTCTCTCTCCAGTCACAGTGGTGAGGATTCAGGCTCCTTGATTATAGACTCAGAGTGGGGATGACACATTTTGGTGGCAGTGGTGGGATTCAGGCTCCTTGATTGGCCTGGAGTGCGGAAGTTACATATTGGTGAGCAGTGGTGGGGATATTAATTGATCTTATGTAGTCTGTAGGAAGTTCTCACTAAAGGTGTGTCCTCTCAGTAGCCACAAGGTAAACATTCAGAGATTCATTTCACAATAGTTGCATCCATTTTGTGTTGGTTTAGTTTAGTCAGGGAAAGCAGGCAAAGATGTCAGCAGAGGATTATGGCAGGCTTCTAAATAACTAGTTGGCCAAGGTGTGGGAAGCCAAAGGACTGGTATATGCCAACCTGACTAAAGAGGAAATGATTTCAGCCTTAGTCACAGCTCAGTGCACGAACCAGCTAGATAACCAGTCTGGTGGTGGGAATTTGCAGTCCTCAGAAACAGGGCAGTTCACCTTTTCTTCAGAGGACTTAAAATCCATCTGGAATTAAAGAAACTTGAACTGGAGGCCAAATGTTTGGAATTAGAAACAGTTGAGAGACTGCAGCATTTGGAGACTGAAGAAAAGGAGAAGCAGCATCAACATGAAAAGGAGATGCTGACACTTTGCCACTATGGAGGTAATGATGAAGGGAATAACTGAACCCCAGAAGTTACAAAGGTCAGTACATTTCTTCCACAGTTTACAGATGGTGATAATTTTGAGAGTTTTATTCATACATCTGAGGGGGTACGTAAACATTATAATGTTGACTAAAGGCTCTGGGTACAGTTCCTGACCTCCTTTCTCCATGGTAAAGCTGTAACTGCTGTTTCTAAATTGTCTGATATTGATTGTTTATACTAAGATAATGTAAAGAAATGTGTTATTTGAATGTCATAACTTTACACCTGAAGCTTATAGAAAAAAAAATTTGCGAGCATAGATGCAAGGCAGATGAAAGTGAGTGTGATTATATTGATGAGTTAAGCACTTATTGTCATAGGTGGGTGAGTGGGTTTCAGCTCACCACTTTTGAGGGGCTAGTAGACCTTTTGATAATTGAACAAGCCCTTAGCACTTTCTCTGAGGACATGAGAATCTGATTGGCAGACCGTAAACGTAACTCTGCAGATGAACTGGGGAAAAAAGAGGATCTCTACTTGCAATATCTCACAATAAGAATTTCTTTTTAATTTATATTTGTTCTCTGGTTGGCAGCACACAAACATAGTTCCCTACTTAAGGAAAAAAGTGAAAAACTAAGTGTAGGCTGCCTTACATACAACAAATATGCCTGACAACAGTGCAGTTTCCACAGCACTCTCAACAGTACTAAGTGAAAAAATTCCACATTCATAGCTACCTGTATGGCACAAGGTGTGTCTCATGTGAACAATGTGTGATATACATATGCATATATATATATATATATATATATATATATATATATATATATATATATATATATATATATATATATATATATATATATATATATATATATATGTATAGAGTTTGTCATTTTAATTTGCATTGGTTCTCTGCTTGACAGCATGCAAACTCAGTTCCCTACCTAAGGAAAAAAGTAATAAATTTAGTTTAGGCTGCCCTAGGTAGTGCAAACTTGCCTGGCAACCATGTGCTTTCCTCAGTATTCTGGACAGTATTGAGTGGAGAAATTCCACCTATCACATAACTGTTTGTGTGACACAAGGTGTAAGGGCTGAGGGTTCGAGTCCATGTAAAAGATACTTTTTACAATGGGTGTAAAAATCCCATTTGTCAAAACCTTTTTATGATACTACTAAACATGTTTCTTGCTAGCAGTTTTTCAAAAATGCTTGCATAAATAAACTTTTCTACTTAGCATATATCATTCACTTTTGACATATGACCTCAAGCTAATGTGTGTCTAGTTTCTTAATCCAGAGAATGATGACAGGTAATGTAAAATTCACTTGCGTATGTATGATGGGTACAATCATTTTGCTATAATCATCATGACTCATCTTATATCCAGAGTATGTTGTTAGGGGTCTATATTACCTTATTGAAAAGGCTAAATATTGAATGCCTTTTCATCAACCCCTAAACATTGAACTGCCATTTATGTGAGCGGCCATATCAGTGATTTTTTTCCTAGGGAAAAAAATCATTTTGTAGGGTTTTGCAGTACTTTAATTTTAGCGGGTGATGTGGCACCCCAAATGAACCACAACAAGGCCTGCTGATGTTATCAAGCATTATATGTTATCAACCGATAGTACTAGCAGACACGAGGTATGTGTGCCTCATGTACTGTGATCTGTAGTGTGTAGTATTACATAGGTAAGTGTTCTAAACTACATAGAGCCAATTTGCACTATGTATGTGCCTTGACGTGTCCTATATGGAGTAATTGGAGGTGGTGCTAGCCCCAATGTAGCCATGTTTGTGTGTGAGACTGTTAGAGCATTTTACATCATCTTATGGAACCATGCAACATTTGAACTTCACTAGCCTAATGGCCATACAGCCCTCACAATCCTACACAACTTTATACCCGTAGTTATAAGATCAGCACATATTTCCCCAGTCCAAGAGGGACACAGGCAGACACCCTGTTCTAGGATGATGGTCGCCCAGCCAATCATGCATATGGCATGTGCTGACGTGCACTGAGGTGCTCTGTTTCCCATTAGGCAGGGTTTTGTTCCAAGGGTGTGTTTACATCTGCTAGAAAAATCTCCCCTACCCAGCATGTATTGCTCACCTCACATACAAGGTTAATGCCCTTACAGTGCTTTAGCTAGTTACTATGCCTCCTACAGATAGGCAGCATATGCAGTCAAACAGAGTTATGCATTGCCATGTATGCAAGGCACAGATCATCTCTGAGGAGTTTATATGGCACAGGCTAAAACGACACTCATTGCAGGCATATTCCATGGGTCATATACTGAAGACATGAGGTGCCCTTGTGAGGGACAATACTGTTGTGTGCAAGTAACAGTATTGCTTGGAAAGGTACATCACCAAATGGCCATTGCACTCAGGAATTGTCATGCTGAAGGAAGAGTACTTGGAAGTTACGAGTATGTCATTTACGGGTGACTTTACCCTCAGCTATGCTATATGATTCCTGCCATACCACTGTAGAGACATGGTGATCTGAGGCATATGAGGTGTACACCTATGTGGCCAGGTCTGTGTTCTCAGTACTTTCACCCTGTGTATGTACAGCACATGTTGCGACTGATGTGCTGCTTACCAGTTACATAGGTCTTACTAATGGAAATGATACCACATATAGATATGCATGGAGTTCATGGCCATTAGTATGTCAACAGGCATGTGCTCAGCAATACACCTTGCAGGGTAGTGACATAACACTGAGACCCTATGAGTGCTCACAATTTGCAGGCATCAGCCAACATTGTTAGTCACAATCAGTCAGTAGTCACGTGCATTGTGGTTAAATGGCTTCCAAGCAGTGGAAGACCCAGAACTGTGCCCTGTTGAACACTGCTGCTTACAGATCAGCTATTGGAGGTGGATGTCTCTATGTTGCGTATGTGTGCCATCAATGAGCCATGTAGTGATCCTAAAATGACAGTATAGTGGATGCCTAATTGGGTGCTTTGTAAATGCTGCCTGAGTGGGAGAAATAGACAGACAGCTTGGCTCAGTCTAGGGGAGTATATGCCATGACTTACCCTCAACCAGGTCCTGGATGACTGACTCGGACATGTCTACCACATGTAACAGTCATACTGTCCATCTCACACATACAAACTGTGTATTGTCAGCTGTGTGTAGATCACACACACACACACACACACACACACACACACACACACACATATATATATATATATATATATATATATATATATATATATATATATATATATATATACACACACATACATACATATATATATATATATATATATATATATATATATATATATATATATATAGATAGATAGATAGATATATAGTGATCAGCTCCAGGATGATTACCCCTATGGACATACAGATATGGATAACTATACAAAGAGGTCTATGGTTATGTTGGTCAGTGGATGCACCACCTCTGTGCAGGGGTATAACAGTTGCTGTTGTCCACTCAGTTGGGGTTCAGCCAGTGATTTCAGTATGATTGCAAGGTTTTCCCAATGGAGTTGGTAATCCTTGTAAAGATCACATGGGGGATGCAGCCTGGAATGTTAGCATGTGCAATAGATACTCTGTATCCTCCTTTGAGAGGCCAGTTACAAACTGCTCTGTAAATATGGAAGTTATGGGACAGGTTGTAGGAATGTCATGTGTCACATGTGGTAGGGGCATGGAATGTAGTTGATGCAGACAGTGTGGGACTACTGGTTAGCTATGAGTACAGACCCATCATATGCGGCAGCATTATGTATGACTTCACTGACAATCTGGGCCTGCCCTTTGAGGTCACACATATAACTACACTGTGTTTTGTGGTTCTTTGTTGTGGGGGTGGCTAATTATGTCACATCCCATGTCTACACAACATCACACCAACACTATGTGCATCTTTTAGCTGAGGAGGTCATGACTCCATGTTGGGGGCACCCTCACCACAATTGTCACACAGAACTGTCCACCTGTTATTGTACAGCCTGCTAATGGCAGTTGTCCACCAGTCAGGTTTGCTGTGCCATGATGAGCCTGTGCCCCTCCTGTCATGTATAGCCGAGTTCATGTGGTTGTAATGCTGCTGACAAAATGCATGGATGTAGAGCTCTGTATTGCCTGTTCCATCTGAAGGGGTGGTGCAGTCAAGCTATGTCAAACATCCCACAGGAGGTAATAAATGGCTTTGTTGACATATATGTCTATATTGTCTTCAAGGGAGGTGTTCATGCTGATAATTCTAAGGAGACTGATATGTGGCAAGATCCCACCAGGGAGGAACTCACATTGGGGGGGGGTCTGTGGTGGTCACCCATAGTGCTAAACACATGGTGCAATACACTGGTTCCCAGTGTGGGGATGTCTCAGCACTGCTCCAGGCCATCATAGGTAAGGACCTGGACTAACCTTTGGGCAAATGAACTGCAGCATGACAAAGCAACACAGTGTCTACACATTGCATTTCTCTAATGTGTTTGTCTGTGCTCTGTACAGACACCTTGCATGAATACCTTCTTGCAACATGCTGGAGGTAACTGCAATACATATGAGCAGAGAGGATAACTAGCATGTAGTACCAAGTGGTGTCCCCAGATCTCTGAGCCATGTCACCTACAATGCCATGAGAAGAGTTAGCATGGATACGAGTACTAACACTGTCATATATCTACTGACACTGGACCAAACACTGTTACTTTTGCTCAATGCCAGAGCATGCCTACCAACTGTAACCAGCAGAGCCCATTGCTTGTTACACTATGCAATGGATGATGGAAATATGTCTTACTCCACCAAGCATGGCCTGAGCAGGAGGTGTTTGACAATAGTAGGCCAGCAAACCTTGCTGAAAACTGTGTACATTATATATAGTGTGTTATGACAACCGGTGGATAGGCAAGCATCTGATGGTCATAGTCTGGGGAGATAGCATTGGGAGACCTATGCTGCAATGATGTCACTTAACAGTGGAGTTCACCATTCTTCATTATTGGGGTACCCCTACTAGCCATCATTCCCCACAGTAACAGCCACTATAAGTGACATCTGATTGAATAAATTAGCAGGTGATTGAATATTAGGAGCTGTCACTAAATCCCACATAGAACCAACAGTTATAAAGGATGGCCTAAGACACACACTCAGTTGTAGTCTGAGCCACTGACAAAGACTACATGCCAATGACTGCACGACACTATCATTTGGGAAGACATCCACCCCTGGAAAATATTGTAGTGTCTGCACACTGCACACAGTTGAGCCAGAACACATGGAGTTACAGACAAAGAGAGTAATGCAGCCTTTCTTTTTCAATGGTTGGTTAGATGTGGGGATGCAGTCACTGTTGTACAACCTATATAGACAGGTATGAGATGGAAATTCAAATAGAAGACCAAAGACCCAAGAATAAAATACCAAATCCGCCAGCAGAGACAATAGTTCAAATGCCAATGTAGGAAACTTCTTTATTTAAAATTGACGTAAACGGACTTGTAAAATCTAAAATCAGAGACAAGCGCTTTCGCCCGGATCCTTCCAGGCTTTATCAAGTCAAAAACGTTTTTGACTTGATAAAGCCTGGAAAGATCCAGGCGAAAGCGCTTGTCTCTGATTTTGGATTTTACAAGTTTGTTTACGTCAATTTTAAATAAAGAAGTTTCCTACATTGGCATTTGAACTATTGTCTCTGCTGGCGGATTTGGTATTTTATTCTATGAGATGGAAATTCCAGACTGTCACTGCTATAGTGAATGTGGCAGTCATCACACCTATCATTGTCTGTAATCACATACTTGCTATGTCACTACACTGGCATATCGTACAACTGTTGCAACCACACAGGTTCCATGGTACACCAATACACAGTGTAGATAGCGTGTGCTATGGAGTCCTTGTCAAGACTGTACATGTGTAGTCTGTCACCTAAATGCTTTGGAGGGGCTGTGTATGTCTCTAGACAGGGAGGTGTTGGATCCCACATTGTACCCCCACATGTATCCAAGAAAGGACTAAAATGTGTCTCAACTTTCCTACACTCCTAAAACATCACTGTGGTTTATATCCTACATGCTGGAGAGACAGGTATGTAACACAGATGCTACACCCTACATGAAACAAGCCCCCCTTATGCATGTGAAGCATACATCTGCTGTGGCACACCTCATGTTCAGGTCATGCAATGGGATGCAGAACACAAAAATTATAACTAGTGTAGGACAACTGTCTGTACTGGACACAGGATATTTGTAGATGGGTCATCTCCATCACCGCAGGTTGTAGATGTCTTAGTTCCTAAAACCTTGGTGACACATTTAAAGGGTATCAGATCTTGTCACAGAGTAGGGATGCATGACTATGCTGAATGATGCCATTGTACTTGTTAGCCTGTTATGCACATATGAACCTATGTAGCCATGCAGTTCTAGTGCTGCACCTTGCTGAAGACATATATGTGCTGTGCTGACATGTCATCCTGTGCTGCTGTTTTGCTGCTGTGTACCTATAGGTTCTCCCAATAGACTCTTGAAACAGAAACAGAAACAGGTCCATGACACACTTTCCATTGTGTAAGTATACAGCCATTATAACATCATACAACATCAGGTAAGCAAAAGTGTGTTTCGTACTTGTGAGAATTGCCAGCATAGAGTATCTGTCAGTAACCACTACAAGTGGCATGGCAAAATAGAACTGCATTACACAAGTACATGTTAACTAATATAGTCACCCTGTGCATCAGACATATAGCTTAATTTCCCTGCATTGATGGTGAAGATGACAAGGATGTGGCACAGGTATCATCACTTGCACAGGGTGTTGTGTGGGGATGCAGGAGGCCTAGGCTGATCCAAGCTGGTGACAGCATGTGTGTGAGTCAGGAAGGGAAGTAAGTAAGATGGACCATGGAAAGGTGCCATGTGTCTGTAGGTGACCTGCATTTGACAGTGGTATGTGAATGTGTGCATGTACACAGTCAAGCTCAGTGCTGGCCCTACATGTGTGTATGTCAGACAGCTTTTGACCATACATGGTAGAGCTAACAGTTTACTGTCTCTGGCCCAAAACATGGGAACTGGCTCTGCCAAGAGCTGCTCTGGCACCTCCATGCCCAAGGTCAGAAGTGGTGCTAGTACTTGACGGTGACTGCTGTCTGCTGGGACTGTGTCCTCCACAGGACCACCCAGGACCATGAAACCATGGCCTGCCATGTTTTGGTGTGGAGAGCACACTCCCCTTTGTAATGCTAGATGTACTGCCACTATAGGAGTGTGATTGTGCATGGCCACATGGACTCTCAGCAGATGGGTTTGCTGACCTATGTCCATGAGTCCAATGCTCAACTCCAACCAGATGTTCCAGCACAGACACTGTGCATTACAAGACAGACACTATTTCAGCCTACCTTCTGTCCACTGCATTAGTGAACTGATCAAGGGTGTCACCAATACAGTGGAGGCAGTCATAGATGTCAGACTGTGCTGCATCCATAACCCTAAGCATAGATCTGGAGTTCTGTTCAGAACATGCCTGTGCCTCCATGATGGCCCGAAACTTGACCTGAGTGACCTGTGATGTGACACTTACAATAGGTGGTGGACAGACAACATGCCTCATACAAGAACCCCAATCAATCCACCTGTGTGGAACCTCACCAGATCTCTGGCTGAGGACAGTGTCTACACTCACTGGAGCCATAGTTGCCACACCTGTGCCTCACTGTGGCCCCATCATCATCTAAGTCTGAGGAGACACTGACATCAGGTTGTGTAGGAGACAGACACCAAACGCCCCACTCACCTGTGGTATGAAAGGAAAAAGCAGAACATTAACACCTGCACTATTATGCTCTGCAGTACTATGCTATGATATATGTAAGGGTCTATACACTGTTGTCATAATGACAGACTTGTTAAAACCCCAACTTCATATAATAGGATTTGAGAACAGTACTCTTCCCTCTAGCAGCTGTAGTTGCTTGTAAATTAAATTTCATTACATTGCAATCTCATCAGCAACAGTGAGGTACACTGTTGACATTAGTGTAGACTTTGCACAGTTGACAAATCTGACACTCTGTAGCGTCCTCAATAAAAAAGAAAGTTGGCAAAATGCTACAAATACCAAAATGATGCCAATCCTTGTTGAAGTCCCAAAGAAACCACAGCTTGAACAAGCAAGTAAAAAAGTACACTTTAATCCACACAAGTACTGGAACACGAACAGATCTTCTCAGATTAACACAGCCTTGAAACAGCCATAAAACAACGTATAATTCCTCCCTGGTTAAGCGCTTTCATCTGCAGGAAAAGCAGATTTCATCAGAACCACAAACATGATACTCAATAGCTTTTTATAGTTGATTTTGGCGCCAAAAATCCATGTAATAAAATTATCCCTAACCAATAAATTCTATTGCCTAAATAATTTACTATGAATATCTAAAAACCGCTAGTTACAAGTCTTGTAAATATGCTAAAAATGCTCTAGAAATTATTCATGAAAATGTTCATAATACATAAGGAATTTCTAAGAAATTTGCATAGGGAAAAAAAATATATGTACATAGAAAAATAAATAAATGTACATGGGAAAAATACTTTAAAAATATACATAGGAGAATAATTACTTTAAAATCCTTCGAAATATGGACCAACAAGTACCTATACATACATATAATACTGAAATACAATACTAAATTCATTCCATTAATAAAAATGGTTTGATGCTAATGTGATCATTTAATCCAGGACTACTAGTGGCATCACAATACATTTGCCATTTACTTTCTAATAGTCCTAGAAAAACTTTCCAATTCCCCTCACAATTTTTAAAATCAATGTGGTCAATGATACTAAAAAGAAAAGTGTGCTCCTGCCCTTTTTCGAAAACATGTTTACTGAGCGCATTGTTGCAATCTTGTTTTTTGATCTTATAATAGTGCTCGTAGATCCTAGTTTTTAATTTTCTTTCGGTCTTCCCAATGTAGTATGCGCTGCAAACAGTGCATAGAGCGATGTAAACAACCCTAGTGGTGTTGCAATTTCCTTCTAAACTAACCAATCTGGTCCTACAGGTGTTGTCCAACTTTATTGTTGAAATTTCATTAATAAATTTACACTGATTGCACGCCCCACATTTCTTTGTTCCTTTATTGACCCTATCTTTTGTTTTCTTAACTTTTTTCTTTTCCAACATATTTTTGATGTTACCAGATGTTTTGTAAACATATTTCGGGATAGTTCCCACAATCTTTCCTACATCCTCCGATAAAGTTAAAATATTCCAGTGTTTCATTAAAATTTCTTTGATGACACTTGTGTAGGGACTGTACATAATCACACAAATACTTTTGTTATTGTAATTTACTTTTTGTTGTTGATAAAATGTTTTCCTAACAAAGGTAGATATTTTTTTCCCCATTCTTTTTTAACTAATTTAGTTATGGGAAGTAAAATAGAAACTGGGTAACCCCTCATTTCAAACATATGAAATATATTTTCCAATTCCTTTTCCATAGTCATCTTGTTGGAAGACATACGCGCAGCGCGTATGCATTGGCCTTTAAAAACATTTTTAAAAACATGGGGTGGGTGGTTGCTCCCATAAAATAAATAATCATTAGAGAACGTGTTCTTTCTAAAGATTCTAGATTCAAAACCATTGTTACTGTTACCAACATAAGTGTCTAGGTATGAAATTCCTTCCTTTTCCACTTTGTAGGTGAATTTTAAAAAACTGGTGGTATTATTTAAATAATCAATGAAAACAGGTATTAATTCTTCAGGCCCTTTCCAAAGGATGAATAAATCGTCCAGATATCTTGTATAATGTGCAATATATTGGTAGAAGTCACATGTGAATACAAAGGATGTTTCCCATTCCAACATGACCAAGTTCGCAAACACAGGGGCACAAGATGCCCCCATGGCTACGCCCTTGGTCTGCCTAAACACTTCTCCCTGAAATTGTAGAAAGTTGTAATCCAAAACCAACCCCATCATGTCAACGATGAGGTTTATTCTGTCCCAACTCAAAGTAGAATATTTTCTTAGGCTTTCAAAAAAGTATTCCAACCCGATGTCCTTTGGAATGCTTGAAAAAAGGTCAACAACATCGATTGTCACAAATAGAAGATTTCTTTGCCAAATTTCAGGTGTCAAATTGGCTAAAAAATTCCATGAATCTTTAGTGAGATGCCTAGCAATCTCATCAGCAACAGTGAGGTACACTGTTGACATTAGTGTAGACTTTGCACAGTTGACAAATCTGACACTCTGTAGCATCCTGACAATACCGTCACATCTATAAGTGCGGTTACACCTACAAGGCATAGGTATGAGTCTAGCATGTGCAAAGTCAGAAAATATGTATGCATTTGGAAATCATGCCAACAGTACAGCAATGCAGGCAGCAGGCCTGGGATGACAGTTTAGGGATGACAATGCTGTAAACCTACATCAATAACAAAACAGTGTCATGCTTACTAGGAGCAGGACCACAGGCTTGTATGATACCCGAATGACATGTAAAAAGTTGAGGGAGAGGTAATGTCAGTAGCACCGCATGTTCCACCACCAAATGGTAATACATCCATATATCTCACATGTACAGTAGCTACTGTGTTAATTGTTTTAGTGGCCAAAATCTGAGCATGACAATCAAACTGCAGTTAAACATTCCCCCCCCCCAAAGCAGACAGACCTGACACCCATGTAAGATTATGTATGCCTTGACACATTGAATGTTACAGTATTGCAATGCTGATCAAACTGACCTTACCTCTACAATCATCTGCCATGGAAACTGTGGCACCCACATCCATGAGATAGGGTGTGATGGATGCCTGGGAGCTGTTGTGTGTGCCTAGATTTGCCAGGAGTTTCTCTGTGGCTGAGTGTGGTTGTTCCTTTGCAGGCCCTCCACTGGTGGCACCATGATTCCTGGCTACATCTGCTGCTCTTCTGCATGCGTCATTGATCATATCCATTGTGTGGTGTTGAACTTGCTCATATGTCCTGTTCTGATGACCGGTGGAATTGACATTATGGAGAAGGTCAGCCCACAATGCCACCCGCTGTTCACTGTTGTACCTCCCCCTAAATAGTAGGACTTCATGGTACTGATGGAGCTCTTCCAGTATCAACTCATTTTCTGCATCCGTGAAAGCTGCACTGCATCTTACATACATGTATCCTGAAAGAGAACCACATGGGAACACATGTCAGGCTCACATATGTGGAAGTACACTATGTAGAGATACAGCAAGGACAGAATGGCTGGCAATATCCACTGCCTGAGCACACATGTCATGTTCCACAGTATGCAAACATATTAAGTGTGTGGATACAACTAGGATACTATCAATAGTCAAGTATTCCTATGTGTGCCATGACAGATACTGTTGTACAATCATATGGCCAATACTGGAGTCTATTGTAGTGTGTCCTCAAGGGGCAACCCCCCTGATAATATGTCAAAACAACTGTGCCAAAAAAATAACAGTGTGCAATTACAACCACTATAAAGGGGGAGACCCATGAGCACAGTGTGCCACACTTACAATATACATCCCACCTTTGATGTATTGCACATCTTTTGTATGTGTGATGAATCTGGAGTTCATTGACGTGATTATCACATTTCTAAGAATGGCTTATTGCTGTGATCCCTATTCCCCATAAGTATATTCACACATCTCCACCCTGATGTAAACAAAATGGTTACATGTCTGTTGGAGTGAAGTACTCCTCTGCTATGTGTAGATAGTTAATATTTTGCATACGCTTGTTCTGTGTGAGGAAAGTCTCATACAGACTGGTTCCCCATAGCCAGCTGCTTGCCTTTTTAACATGCTTTTCATCAGCAGGTGATTGCCTCTTAACCAATCGGTGGTACTGAAATGCTAACTGAAGCCAACACAGCTGATTTGCACTATCATCAGCCAGTCACATGCAACCACCATACCGTATATAAGGCCTTCATGTGGATTAGAAGCGCTTTCTGACATGTTGTGCTGGATATTACTGGGGTGAGGAGATTACTTCATTGCAGAGAGTAGGTCTTTAGCAGCAACTTCTACATAGAGATGTGTATGCTACAGGCTGCAACTGCTGCTGTAGGTAATAGGCATAGGCAGAAAGTGTGAACACTTTGGAGGACAAGCTATAAGAGTAACTGTGGTACTTGTGTCAGCCTTGTTGTAGAGGCAGAGCCGGAGTGAAGGTGCCCTTTCCAGTCCAATTAAGGCATGTGTTTAAGGTTAAGTATGTTAGGCACCAGTATCACTAATAGAGTACTAGGCCATATGTTTGCTGTGTCCTTGAGCAACATGAGAGGTAAATATAACAATATGTCCACCATTTGGGTGACTGCCAGGCCGTGTGTTACAGTCTGGTAGTAATTTGGAGCATGGAATGTGTAAGAGGGCAGTCCTTGTTACAAGCAGGTACTTCAAATGTGTATCTTAGTTGTGCAGCTATGCTGTGAGTTTGAAAGGATTGTGTGATGCACACTGACATTAGTGGCCCTCATTTGCCATACCTGAGTTGAATTTCTCTGTGAATGCATATTAAGGCATGATGTGACACTTTATGCACTCATAGTTTTGCTATAGGGATATGTGAAGTAAATTTCTATCTGCAGGCCTGTGACTTACATCAGTGAAAAGCAGACATTACATTTGATATGCATTATGTGGATAAAGAGTGCATACCTCAGTTACTTATTGCTGGCTTCGCAATACTGTTATTCCACTGCTATACACCACTGCATTTGAACCCAGGGCTATTTGTGGAAAAATGTACTGTTGGGAAAGCGTTTAACACATTGAGCTACTGAGTCTCTGCTACAGCAGGTATATTTGCAATATATATGTGCACACATACAGGCTATGACAAACATTTTCTACATCCATCAGTATGTGCATGGCCTTATATGGATGTATTTATGCACCAGGGTACCAGTAGAACATGTATTTTGCCATTAATGCCTTAGCAGGTGTCTTTCTACATGTTAATGATAAAAGGGCACATGTACCTGCTATCACAAACCTTACTTACATCCATTATCATGTATTTGGCTTTCTAGTGGTGCACTGTTGCACCAGAGTCCAAACTACACTCCCCATTTTTTCCATTACTTTTTAATCAAGTTTGCACAGTGCTGTGTGCAACTCTGCTGAAACACTCTTACTGACTGTAATGGGCAATACTATGATTTTTTTTATACAGCCTGTTTTAACTATGAGTTGTGTGGTGTGGCAGTGATTTGCAGATTCATCGGTCTTTAGTCCGAAATATGGGACAGGTGTTTATTTTGTAAGTGTAATATAGTCAGTATAGCTCTATTTAGCTGAACCTAGCAAAGCTGCATGATGTGGCGCATCATGCAGTGTCATGCTAAAAAAGTATAAAGAAAAGAAAAATGGGTAAATAGGAAAGTGGTGCTATGGGTTGCAAGCAGGGAGAAAAACAGTGAAAGGCAGGTAGAGATATGCAGGAAGGGTGTATGAAAAAAACATAGCTATCCATTTCTTGTACAGCATCAACTGTGCACTGTGACAGAATTTGTACATGACTTTGAAATCTTACCCCCATAGAGTGGGGTGAGAACAACATAACTGTGTTATCAAGCCAGTTGGACCATATTACGTGTCCAGTGGATACGTGTTTGAAATAGAGAGCTATGTATGGGATATTTTTTTTTGAAGGGGGCAGGTGCTCTTATTTTATTTTAAGGTGAGAGTGAAATGTTGGGGAAAGGACATAGGTATGTGTGGGGCAGGTAAGTTGGGTATGTGAGGATGCATTTGCAGACAGACAAGACAGCAGACAGGGGCAAGGTGTGACACATGAGGGTGTTGTGGAACCTAAGTCTCATGTGCCTCCACAAGGCAGCAGTGTGACTTACATTCTCACCCATGGAACTGTCAGCACTGCTCCAACACTGCCCCAGGGCTGACAGCGGTGGAGGCTGGCCACCAGGATGAGGCTGCCTCACCAATTTGGCCAGCATGTCCTTGATCCAGTGCAGGCTGCGGACAAAACCACAGTAGACTATCCTGCACAACAAAACCAGCAGCTCAGCCCACATGACAGCTCCCCCTCCACCACTGTTCCCAGAGGAGGGCATGTCCCCATCCCATGAGGCAGTACTACCCAACACCACTGATAGTGCAGGGGCAGCAGAGGGGGCACCACTGGTCTGGGTCTCAGATGTACTGGGACCTAGTGCCACGGACAGAGAAGGCAAAGTAGGTGGATCAGCCAGAACTGGCTTACCTTGATGTGCTGTTGTAAATGAGGTATAGCAATAAGTTAAGCTTAGTAATAACCCAACCATTTTAGTATTAACAGAATGGAACATCATATTTATTAATCCAAATACATACTAATGTATATTATATGTAACAAAACATTAAGTAACATAACAGTCAGTATGTTAACAGCATGCCAGTAAGAGTTAAAGCATAAGGCCAACAAAACAGTTAGTTTAACAAAATATGTTAATATTGAATCATAATAAAACATAGTAATAATAAAACACATTTTACCAAAATATAGTTTAACAAATTATGTTAATATTAATTCATAATAATAAATAACAATAATAAATAAATGCAGATAAGGGGTCGAGAGAGAGAGAAACATTCCATTACTGACAATGCAGATTATATCCTTGAAAACACTGATAATAAATAATCTACAGGTGTGTCACATCTGTTTTGCATACAGTGACTACAATTCTCCTCTAGCTGATGTAGCATGTACATACCTCTCAAGCTGTTAGCATGGGTCAGTATGGGCCAAGCAATAACAAATATCGGTACACAATTACACAGAACAGTTTCACATAATGTTATATAACTACCAAGGTGTTCTGTAAGCAAATTTGGTGATACATTGCAGTCCAGATAATCATTTTTCTGGTACTCCTGTGGCAGATGGATTAGGCAGTTTTAATTACATTATGAGAAATCATGATACTTGAGAGGCTTGTTTTTGTACTGTACATAAGCTAGACAGCCATCATGCCTTAGCTGGCAGGCATGGGAATAGAACCCAATAGCTGTGACTGCAGAGGACATTTGCAAATAATGTAATAATTGACTACAGCAACTTAGTACAGACATGCAAATAATGCAGCCGTACTGGAGATTTTTAGACAGATATATTTAGGAATCAACAATGCTGCTTAACACTTTATTGGTATTGCTGATAAAGGTCTGTGAAATCTAAACACAATATCTGCTTATAACATGGGCTACCTCAACCATATACCTTTTGTTCCTGGAGTGGCAGAAAATGAGAGCATTATGTAACTGATACTGGCCTGGAGACAAACCTGAACCATACTACACGTTGAGCAATACATGTTCCGGGGCATTTGTTTTGCATTCTAGAACTATTACAATGCTATACTTGACTGCAGTGACAGTAGAACACACATGCATGGAATATAGCCATACTGCATATATTAAGACATTTATTTAGGAATCATCAATGTTGGTTAACATTTTATAGGTATTACTAATACATTTCTGTGAAGTCCACACACAATATCTGTCCAAAGAGACCTTCCCCATATACTTTTATTACCTGGCGTAGAAGGAAGAAAGAACATTATGTAACTGATATTGGCCTGGAGACAACTTTGGACCATACTATGAGCTGAGCAATACAATTTGCAGGCCATTAGTTTTGCATTCTACAGCTATTACAGTGTTGCACTTGATGCAGCAACCTTACCATGGACAAGTAATGCATACAGCTCTACTGCAATGGTTATGGCAACACAGTCCTGCTCTACACCATTTTGATTACTGCTATTGGTATTGTTTATTGCAATATAGTTGTTATTGTTTATTTATTGCACTACAGCTCTAATTGACCATTTACTGTACTACAGTTCTGCTTGCCCATTTATTGCACTACAGCTTTTATTGTATATACTTTATTGCAGTAAATGCTTTACTATTTCCTGCTTATTGCATTACAGTTAACATAATAAATCCATACTTGCCACACTCATTGCGCAACCGCATGGGATTCAACATTGCAAGCCCTCGCAGCTGCAGCTGTTGGCAGAGAAGCACACCATTATGCACACCAGTTTTGCAGACTTTCAACTTGCATTTTGGGAAAAGAGTGGAAATCATATTTACATATTTGTGGGGCATTCCTAGCTCTTGTCTCTTGGACCCAGGTGTCCAAGGTTCCCCTCTTTCTGCTCTTCAGGTTGGCATAATGGTGATGACACTGCTTGCCGGTGCCGGGGATACCAGTAGCACTAGAAAGTTCCCTGGCCAACCAGTCCCAGGCCTCCACCTTACATTTTGAGCCCTGGAAACAGCCCTGCGTCAGACTGGGTTCATAATTCTTTACCAGGAACCCAACAAAGACCTTAGACTCCTGCACACCCCATCTTTGTGCCAAAAAGCGCACACCCTCTCCAACACCACATGGCATAGCAGATAAGCAGACTCCAATGAATGATGCAGAATTCCCGCCTATTGCACCTAATATAGGCTGTTTTCACACCCTTATACATCATTGAGCAACATTCAAAAAAGTGCTGCGTCACTTAGCAGCTCACAAACCAGATAAGTAGAGTGAAAACTTGCACAACTGAGGATTTAGTGAAGCTTAACACTGCACAAACATTATTAGCTATTTGCATGTTTAAGCAGTGCATAGCACAACAGTGCCATATTTTTGTTTTTAAAAGTAAACATAAATACTAAATTAAATTACAGACAGCTTATAACTGCTACAGACTCGAACCCAGGATGTACTAAGCATTAGGCTGTAACTCTACCCATTTAGCTACTTGGATATTATGAAAACTAGTATACCCTCACATACACCACTGGGCTACCTATTAGCATTGCTGAGCACCATGTCACACTACTCAAACACGCTTAAACAGAAAGAGAAATAAATAATTAATTACAATAAGTTTCTATTTTTAGATGTCTAGCAGTTTCAGCTATGTATGTATAAGCGCCGCTTGGCTCTGCAGGGCTCAGCACTACACTGTGCAAACAACAATTACAAAAAAATGTAATTATAATAATTAATTACATCCAGTTTCTATTTTTAGATGTATAGTACGTGTCAGCTGTCTATACATGAACATAGCTTGACATTGTTGTGTTCCACACCACACTGCGCAAACATACAGAGAGGAAAGAAAAAAACAAAAATTCATGCAAACAAAATATTGCACATTTACAACAATTCACAGCATTTTAACAGTAGTGTGGAGCATTACAGGGAGCCACACCCCATACATAACATCTGATCAGGCATCCACAACCACAGGTAGCCTCTACACATCTCCCTACATGGATTCAATATCCTTGTTCCTATGCTCTCCTTCAACAGTGCATCATCATTAATATGCATGGCATGCTGCCAAGGGGGGAACCACAGCCGTGTGCATGGATACATTCCATGTAGGCTGTATAAGGTGCCTGTACAGATTTTAACTATATTTAAGTTGCTGTTTTAATGTTAGCAAAGCTGTCTTGTGTGACAGTTAGTGCAGTGGATTAAGGATGGATTGGTAGAAAGGTGCTTCCTGTAATCCAAGGTATAATATCTTTTGTCTCCATTTACCAAACAATAAGACATTTCACAAACCAGTGTCCCATGGCTGAGCCTGAAAATGGCCCTGTGGATCAATGCTCTAACCCAATTCACAAAGGGAAATAAAGGTACTGAGACAGTTGAATTATTTTTCAAAAGTTGCCAACATTCTAGAAGAAGTGTTCATAGGTTCACAGGTAAGTATTAGGCTAGCTGCTCTTTTGGGCCATTTTTAGTCAAGCCATTTTCACTTTTTTCTGATTTAATTAACCTATCCCATTTGGCTAGAGACTGATCTTACCCATCCCATGGTTGATAACTATATATTACACATAATAAGAATAACTGGAATCATACCATAGATAATTTGAGGGCACCCATGCATGGGCTAAAGTATTTAGGAGCTGCCTCTGTCCATCAGTAATACAAGGATCATTCCAGAGGTAAATTTTCTGTTTCCCATTCATAGCTTTAAGTTGCAATTGAAAATGTGCAGGTGTGAACTTTGTTATTATATGTGAATGGACAGTCTGTTTCACCGCAGCAGTATCCTCTGTGAAATATAGCTTTTCCTAGAAACCATTCTGTTGATGTTGCAAAAGAGGTTTAGATCCCTAGTCAGAGTATTTCTGATGTCATTTGATTTGCTGAAGTGCAGTGAATCCACCAGTAATGGGTTGTGGGATGCCATGTATCCTATCCTAATGCCTTTGTAGTCCTTACAAACTAGCTCTGCATTCTGCTATCATACTGCCATCGCACTGTGGGTATGCTCATCCAGAAAACCCATAAGAGCATTAGGATATATTAACACAGCAATATAGGAATGAATACCATCAGTATGATAGGAAACATATTCAGTATACTACAAGCCTGACAAAAAGCTATACAAAATGTGCATTACACCAAAGCACAACACCTCAAAAGAGCAAAGACAATCTCATATCACAAAAAAGTCCACCATCAAAAATTAAAGTTGTGCCAGCATTGGGACACCCATACACATGGAAAGTCACATGACAAAGATCACCAATGCCTCTGGTAAATCTGCCTCATGTCCAAGAACCCTGTTTGCTACTGTTCTATTAAATATAATTTTAAAAGTTTTTATTTTTCATATTTTTTTCAAATAAAGAAGTCAAGGCAGACTGCTATTTTAACATTGGGGCAGCTATCTCCTTGCATATTTGCTGTGGTTTATGTACACATGGGAAGAATATAATTTGGGCTAAATGTCTGTTGTGAGACTGCTGCCATCTTCGATATAAGGGATACCTGCAGACAAACAATCAAGAATAATCTAAATGCATAACAATAAGCGACACTCAGACATGCATACCAATATTCACAGTACTGTGGATGGAAATTATTCATGCTGATTTTGCAAACAGTTGCTATCAGAGCCAGGTCATGGTCAAGTGGGGCTCTAGGCAGGGTAAAGGATCAGAACCCAGCCCCACAGCAGCCCCCTCTCCAGCAGCACCCCCACTCAAGCCATTCCGGTGTCCCATTACTTGGCTATTTCTCCCCAGTTCCAACACTGATAGCCATTTGTTAAACAAAACAATACAGTCTCACACTGAAAACTGACTTGACATGAACAGTAAGCTTCTCAGCCCTTGAAACTCATCGAACCAATATTAAAACCCACGTTCAAAGAAAATGCATCTAGCCAGTGGCAGATTAAGTTTACCTTTGAGTTAGGCCCTTTGCACACATTTTGTACCATGCAAACATGTGTGTTTTCTTTGATGCATATCCTGATTGCATTAAAGTATATTCCTCGTATAATACAGCACCACTTGAGCCTCATATAGTTAACCAACCTGCCATCCTAAATAGAAGCATTTTTCACACACACACACACATGCACACACACACACATGCACACACACACACACACACACACACACACACACACACACATGCACACACACACACACACACACACACACACACACGTGCCCCCCCACACACACACACGCACACATTAACATATGCACACATTCTCTCTCTCTCTCTCTCTCTCTCTCTCTTTCTCTCTGTCCAGAAAGAAATACATTTTTTTTTCTGCAGCCAGAATAATGGACTGCGTCATGCTGTAGTAAACTACAGTATAATGTTCAGGATGACATGCTGTTGCTGCTGTAGGCTACAAATGCCATGAGGTTACAGTATCACCTATTTCTGCATCTGCAGCATTCCAAGTAATGCTTAGTGGTATATGGATCTCAGTGTCGGTGAATACTGCAAACATTTTCCTCATTCTGATGTTATGTTTTTATCACCTTCCTCAAAATGCAGGTCTCACTTAATGAACAGTACATGACTTTGACTCCATTCATTCAAATACGTGAAGCATATACAAAGCTACAGGAATCGATCACACAATAAGAAAATCAAGGAGTGGCAGACACCACTGCTACAAGGGCAAAAATTGCATCATGTTTATTTTATACTACTTATATTTGTTTGCCAGGGTAATGCACTGACCAGAACTGGCCAATTTCAGAGACAGCCTAGGTGAAAAAATTCACAGAAAATTTCAAAACTGTAAAATCTTTTAAGGTTCACAAAGATTAATATAAATGAACATGTCTGAAGTTAAAACAACTGGGTATATTCTGGAGCAACTATTATTTAATACTCAATAAAAATAAATAACATTTCAAACAGTATTTACATTGTGTACAAAGTGAATTGCCATTGCTTATAAGTTAATGTGCACTGTGATATATGGAATATGCAGCCTTCCTTTTACCATATGGTCTACAGTGTTAGCTAAAATCATACCTTAACAATGACACCCATAGGGGAGTGTTCAGCTGCACTGATCAACATAGATATAGCCATATCACATTGTACACATTTAAAAAAATAAGTTATTGACCTTGTGGAATAAGTGATATTTTGTAATTGCATTATTTATTATGGCTTATGATTATTATTATTATTTTTTCTTAACCTTGCATTTTCTGAGGTTCAGGGCTGAATTTATGGAGGAGGAACTATATTTCTGAGGATTTGGTGCTGATCAAAATTAACATTGAATAACATGTTGTCACATGACTTGTGTACATCACTGGAGATGTTAATGGTGTACCACTTGTCACATCCACATGGATGGTGTACAGCTGCTGGAATTTAGGTAGCATGGAGGGGAATGTGACATCCATGATTAATACAGTACTACAGAATAGGTTTGGCAATGTGGAAACTGTCGAACACAGTGCTCACAGGATCTTCAGATCACATACTCAGCAATCGCCTTTCTGTCTGCTGGCGCTCATGGCCTTCTCATGAATAGTGCAGGGCAGTCCATGTATGGAGACAATTCAATGATAAAGACTAGGTTGGTATGCCACTCTTGTATGCTCCCTAATGTCACTAAGGCAGCAGCAGTTCAATTTATCATTCTGCTAGCACTCTGAATGGTACTGAAGATGTTAAGCTGTCGCTGGGTCATTACCCATAACATTCTCTGTTATACACCTATGCTTGCAATTAGGGAGGGCTGTCATGATATACAAAACTCAGTTTAACTAGTATTCTTTCCAAAGCAGTGGTTTACTGCATATGTATCCTGTACTCTCTGACTGCAGTTTGTAATCAGCTACACCTGCACCTGCCAGCAAGATCTATTTATTTATTTATTCTTGTTATGTTTGCAAACACAGTGTTTGCCCTTAAGAGATAATATCAGCATTCTGAATTGACCAGCTATATGTTTTCACGTTATTGTGTTTTTGTTATAGACAGAGGCAAGCAGAAGGTCTGTCAGTAATGTATCACCCTGTCATCAACAGGCACCTCCCTGTTTGTAGTTGTGATTCTTTCACGTACAGTCTCTCTGTGTTCATCTTGGACTAGGCTCATTACTTCTTTCCAGCCAAGATGGTATTTATATTACTAGGGAAAATTTGGCCAAGACATTGGAGAATTTCCCCTACTCTTTTTGACAGGTGCCATTGGATCTTTGAAAGCCATCCGAGCTACCACCAACTCAAGATGGGGCATTGGTTTAA
Organism: Protopterus annectens; assembly: GCF_019279795.1. Lineage (NCBI taxonomy): Eukaryota > Metazoa > Chordata > Ceratodontiformes > Protopteridae > Protopterus > Protopterus annectens. The sequence continues at coordinate 206,773,747 of NC_056741.1, forward strand.
CATCTCATCTGAAGGATAACACCCAGGAGTGCAGCACATCTTCTTATACTGAGCCCACAACCTTCTGCACCAAAGGCAAGTATGATAGATGTTGTGCTACTAACACAGCTCTATATATGGGTCTACTTCGTAACAATGAAAGACCAAAACACCGAAACTCACAACAACAAGACCAAAACAATGAAACCCCAGAACAACAAAAAACACATAACTTTACAACACACACATAACATACAAACACACACACACAACTACCCCACACTACCAAACTCAACACCCTACACTAGAGATAGGCAGGGGGGCAAGCCTCCCTGTACCCCACACACCCCTACTTAAATATTCTAACTCCGAGATCACACAGACACACAAGGCAAACTTACACCCACACAGTGCAGTCCCTCACACACACACACCACAGTCACAACACACACTTACACACAGCAATCCCTCTCGCAAATACACTCACACATATACACTTACCTACAGCGGAACACCAGAAGAGCTAATTCAAACTCCTGTAACATCGGGATTTTGAATTTGCACTTTTTGGTGTCCTGCGGTTTCGTTCTTTTGGTCTTGGTGTAATCGGTTTCAGTGTGGTCTTTTGAAGTAGACCCATATATATATGGTATAAGAGGGGTACCCTAAACCCCATTTTCCTTCCACTATACTTCCAATATGGCTATCCACTCTATTAAAGAAAGCTTATCACATATTCTAACCAACATTCATTCCTCTCAGTATATTGCAATATCCTTAATAATGCATCAATTACCTAACCCCCTTACCTTGAGAGTACTATCCCCAGCCCCCTCACTTAAATTATCTTCATATAGCTTTTCTTTGTCAGCTGCTCATTTTAAAAACTTCTTTCCATTCCACAACTTTGTTTTATTCCCAATTTCTTCTTAAAACTGATACCTCTGTGTACTGCCCTCTAACCTCTCTCAGATGCCATATATCAGCATATTTCATCTCCTATTTTACACCCACACACCTGTGTTTCACATTAGTTTACTTCGTCTTTAAAATAAAAATAAAAGGCTTTGTATTTACTTTATTCCAATACTAATAAATATACAGTAATATCATGAAGACAATATCCATACAAAGTATGCATTCTTCCTAATTTATATAAAATAAGCTAAGCAATTTTCCACAGAATGGTTAGAAACAAAATCTGCCTTTCATTGCAAAATAAAGTGAGTAGAGAAAAAAAAGCAATGAACAGAACACCATACAGATGAACATTTTTCCATTTATATTTATTTATTTATTTAGTTAGTTTTATTTGGAGAGCCTAAAACAGTCACACCACTTTCTCTTTGACACAATACTTTTATTTGGTTACAGTTATTATCCTTCTTCCCTAAATATCCTCAGCATCTGCTAACATCTGTGAATTAATTCCAGCAGCCTTATTAATGTTATATCTCATCCACAACAAGATGGTGGTATCTTTTTTTTCTCCTGACAATGTCTTCCACACCAGGGTTGCAGATCATATGTCAACAAGAGACCCTAGATATCTCATAGCTACAGTGCCAACAGAGACTCGCACATGCAGGAACGAAAGAATACTTAAAGTGTTAGCATTCTGCACCATAAGTCAATCCCATTCAGTAGCTGGATTTATGCTTAATAATCACTCCTTCTTGCCAGGTAATCTGTTTCTGAGCTTTACTTTATTTTATGATTTATTTGACATTTGTTGACTGAGATTGTCCAAGTGAGCCAGAACCCTTTTTCAGAGGAGGCCCGGGGAGAAAAGCTCCGCAAGGGTACTTACAAAGTTTACAAAAATAACCATTTATGAATACATTACAGAGAAAAATATAGTGTGGAATACAGTAGGTTAACAAGTAAAAACAATGCAATTTATTATCAATGTACTACAGCAGTTAACTATTTGCAGGATACTTTACTATTATACAATAAAGGAAAGAGATGGGAGAGATATGGAAACTCAAGAGTTAGGGAAAGTTCACAGGGAGGGATACAAAGTTCAGTGACAGGGAGTATAGGGGAGATAGTTTGGGTGAGCAGCAGGAACAAGAAGAGTAAGTAGTCAAGATTTGCTTATGTACACATTTTTCTAGTATTTTAAGGAGGGGGTAATATAGCTATTGGTTGGTAGTTTGATAGTTCAGTGGAATTGCCACCTTTGTGGATAGGTATAGTAAAGATTTTTTTTTCAAAGTGAGGGAAGTGTGGATTCTGGTATAGAGGTTTATAATAAAGGAACTGGGATGTGCTATGAAGTTTGCAGGTAGATTGTGGAAAAGTGGGGGTGGTTTGTCAACAGATGGACAGCAAGACTTAAGCTTAAAAATATATATAAGAAACATTTTATGTAGGCTGGTGGGAACAGGTTTAAGACAGAAGAAACTATTCTGTTTAGTGGTAGTAGGGGGATGGTCAGTAAAGTTAGTGGAGTTTGAGGGTGGTATTAGTTTACTAATGAATTCTATAAAGTAGGAGTTAAGTAAGGTGGCTGTTTATAGTATTGTTTGGACAAGGGTTTTGTGTTGTGGGGTTACAGGGAGGAGGATTTGATTGATAGTATTCCAGAATGTTTTCGGGTTGCTGTGATGTGTGTTATGGGGATTTAGGTAAATGTTTTCCTTGTTGATGTTGACTTGTTTTTAGTGAGGTTATTAAGTTCTTTAGATATTTGATGAGGGGAGAGAGATTTAGTCTTAATCCAGAGTTTTTAGGCATTCTCCCTTTTGGGTGTGAAAGGGAGTGTGTATTAGGATAGCCATGGGGAGTAGAGAGATTTGGCTCTTAGTGTTTGGAGGGGGACAAGGGAGTTGAGTATATTTAGAAATATGGAATTGAATTGTTAGACTGTGTCACCTAGAGGGTATGATAGGAAGGATCAGTTAATAGAAGAGAGCATGTTATTAAATATGTCAGGATAGAAATTAGAGAGGCTTCAACAGTCTTTTAATTTGTGTAGCCTTTGTTGGTAAGAGTGGAATCTTTGGATACAAACTGGTAAGTGGTCACTGATCGAATCCAGTAGAGTTTCATGGTGGTGATATAGATCAGGATTGGAGACTAGTATCTAGTCTATGATAGAACTGGAATTGTAAGGCTTGATAATGTATGTGGAGTTGAGATCAGTTGTATAATGCCATGTAAGGTTAAGCAAGAGGTGGGTGAGTTAGAGCTTTGGTATAACCAATTGATGTTGACATCTCCCAGGAGAGTTGTTTCATAAGTTCATAGGTTCATAAGTAGGTACTAGGCTGTCTACCCAAAGGCATTTTATAAGCCTAGCCAGAATGTGTTGGCTTTCACCTCCCCCTTAGATTAGTTCCCTGTGCCTCTGTCCAGCAGAGCCATTGAAGTGATCCCTGGGGTAAACTTTCTGTTTCCCATCCACTTGTCAAGGTTTCTCTTGAAGAGGGTTAGCAAGGAGCTCTGCCTAATGTAGATTGGAATCTTGTTCCATAGCACGGGAAGTCTCTGGGACAGGAATCTATCCCTCCAGCACATCCTATTTATTGTTGTGTTGAGGTTTAGATCCCTGGACCGTGCGGCTCAATGGGATATGGTTTTCTTTAGGTGGAGCATGTCCATCAATTTTGGGATGGACATGGCTTTGTATGTCAGGCAGAGATCACCTCTGAGTAGGCGGTATACAACTGAGTACAGCTGGAGTTTCTTCAGTTGAGCTGTACAGGGCATCTGCTTGAGGCCAGTGATCCTCTTGGTGAGGTACGTCTGTGGTCTTTCCAGTTGTTGCAGATGTCTTGTAAGGTACATCCCAAATGGGGCATTGTACTCTATGATGGGTCTGATGAGTGATGCATAGAGGGGCCCAATGACCTCTTTTGATCTGGATGCAAACCCTTTTGTGATTAGGTGGGCCACATAGAAGGATTTTCTAACCACTTTGGCAATGTGATTATCAAAGGAGAGGTTACTATCTACTTGGGTCCCCAGATCCCTTATTATATCTTCTGTATTTAGGGGGCTACCACCTATGTGGTTATTTGTGGGTACTTTGTTTTTTCCAAAGGGGATGATTATGCACTTTTTGGCATTTAGCTTGAGGTCATGGTTTTGACAACAGGTATCTGTCTCAGCAAGACCCTTTTGGAGGATGTCTGTGTTAGCCAGAGAGTCAATTATAGCTCCTAGTTTGCAGTCATCTGCAAACTTGGTCAGCCATAGTCCTCCTGTGCTTGCCTGTACCTCTGAGAAGTATATGACGAATAGGAGGGGTCCTAGGACTGAGTCCTGGGGAGCACCACTTGTAACTGGTTTAGAGTCAGACCTAGCTCCTGCAACTCTTACCATGTGGGTTCTGTCCATGAGCCAGTTGGCAACCCATCTCATGACATAGGGGTTTATGTTCAGGCTGGTGAGCCAGGTTTAGGAGGCATGATCTGCCCTTAACAGAGCCGAACTGGGTAGGGTCCAGTGTTTGGAGGTTCCCAATGTCTCTGTTAATGAGATCCATGATGATGCACTCCATATCTTTGCAGACCAAGCTAGTCAGGCTTTTAGGGTGATAGTTCCTGGGGTCCGTTGTGATTCCACCTTTGTGGAGTGGGATAACAGTTGCTGTGTGCCACTCTGTGGGCATGTAGCCTGTGGAGAGGCTGAGTTAAAAGAGTGTGTTTAGGTGAGGGGTTAGTTCATCTTTGAGCTCATGTAGGACATAGCCTGGAAAACCATCCGGTCCCATTTATGCTGTGTTTTTCACCTTGGAGAGGGCTGTTTTAACCTGAGTGCCTGTGATTTCAGGAGCACTACATTCTTCTGGTATAGTTATGGGCTCTTTTGGGAGTGAGAGGGGGGTGACGTTTGCATTGAACCTGTCTGCCAGGATGTTGGCTAAATCGGTCGGTTCAGTGTATTTTGTGCCATTCTGCACTAACTCTGAGCAGATCTGAGAATTGCCACTTAGATTCTTGACATAGCTAAATAATGCCTTGTGGTTATCTTTGGAGTCCATGGCAACTTTTCTTTCGAAGCTAGCCTTGGATGATTTTATGAGGGAACATAGTTTCTTGCTGATACTGATCAGGGATGTCTTCCCTTCTTGGGATTTTACTCTTTTCTGTACTAGTTTCCTCCTTCTATTGTATAGCTTGTTTATGGCAGGGGTCCATCAGACTGGTTTCCTTTTCTTGGAGGAATGAGTCTTGGTTTTGTTTGGGATAGCACGATCCATGCATTCTTGTAGGTGCCAGTAGAGTGCATTAGTAAAGGATTTTGCAGCTTGGACAGCATTATCCTTTAGCATGGGGGATTTGAAACTTTCCACCTTGGTCTTAAGTAATGAGAAGTTTGCTTTTGAAAAGTTTTTCACTGTGGTTTCTTTGACCGGGGGTGGTGGCAGAATGTGGATTTCCAGAGTGATTAGTTTATGGTCAGATCTAACCAGCAAGGGGTTGACTTCTGGTGTGGAACAATGACCGACCATGTTGGTGATGACTAGGTCCAATATGTTGTCACCTCTCGTGGGGGTGTTGACTAGTTGATCCAGGGTGTTTGAGTATACAAATTGTAGGAAAATGTTGGGCAAAAGAGTTTGTACTTGAGTAGTTCTCCCAGTTAATGTTTGGGTAATTGAAATCACCCAGTATCAGGGTATTTGGTAGGACCTTTATATTTCCCATTGTTTCCAGGAACACTGAGTGGGGGTCCTGGGACATGGTGGGTGATCTGTAGCAAGCTATAATTTGAATAGCAATTTTGCCCATTGTTAGTTGCACGTGGATGACCTCTGAAGCATCGTGCTGTGCCACTAACCTGGAGGTGTGGGTATCCTTGATGAGTATGGATACTCTCCCACCTTTTGTATTTCGGTCCGGGTTTTGTGACCAAAATGTATGGTATGAGTTGTAGCCTGGTAGTGCTGGGATGCTCTCTGGAGCCTTAAACTAGATTTCTGTTACTGCACATATATCAATTTTCTCCATACTGAGGAGTGCTTCGAGTGTGTGCATTTTGAGGTTTAGACTTCTGGCATTGAGTAGCATTACCCTCAGTTTTTTGTTACTATTCCTATTTACAGCAGTAGGTTTGTCTTTTGAGCCCTGCCTAAAGAAGGCACTATGGGGGTGGCAAGATCCTTGGCCAGTATTCGAAAGCCTAAGAGTGACAGGTGCAAGCCATCTCTAGTGAAGCAGTGTGGCTTGTTGATCATGTCATCCCAGGCTGACAAACACTGGATCCCCTTTGTATGACACGAGAAGCTTAGCCAATTGTTGAAATTGATAATCTTTTCTCTATATTGTGGTATCATTCTTGTTGAGGGCAGGATGCTACTCAGGGTCAGGGTCATTCCGGCCTGGGCTATGTGATCAGAGAGCTCCTCCATGTCTTTTTTCATGTAGTCCAAGGAGGTATGGCTCAGGCCATTCACACCAACATGGACAAGGCTTCGTCATATTTGTACTTGTTCTGGAGTGACCTGAGTGCTTGTGTTATGTGGCAGATCCTGGCACCCAACAGGCAGCTAACAATAACCTTCTACTTGTTCAGCCTACTGAGTGGGATGTCAGTGTGCCTGACTATAGAGTCACCTATTACTAGTGTGTTGGATATGTTATTTTGCCTTAAGGGCTGTGATTGCATGGCACACTGGTTTTGTGAAGTATGTGTTTCATGGTTTGTGTTGGGGGTTGCTTGGACATCTGCTTTGGAGGTCTCTGTTGCTTTTGCAGATTTTTATTTATAGCCTCTGAGTATGTTTTCTTGTATTTATGTGTGTTTTTTGCCAGTGCTGGTTTCAGAGGTCTATGTGAGACTGGTGGTGTGATGCGAGTAATTCCCCTCTTCTCTTGACTGCCTGGTCCAGTCTTGGCTTGAGAGAGCTTAGACGCTAGTTTGGCTGTATAATTGCATCTCTTGCATGTATTAGTGTTTGGTGGAAGGAGGAGAGGGTTGTCTGTGTACATGAGGCAATTGTAACATTTTCTCAAAATGCCCAGATTCACAAATTGGACCGGAGAGTACTACTGAAACTGCCCTTTGGACATGCCTGGATTGGTACAGTGAGCTGTTTTACTGATTGGCTGGTAAGGTCGAATAGACAGCCTTGTCCTTCTCTAACGTATAGCGGGGCTCTAGTGCTAAGGTTTATTAGTGCTTGCTATGTGTTTTGAGCAAGTGCTGGGATGAGAAGTGAATGGTTTGAGTGCTTAAGTTGAAAGGTTGTCTAGTTACAAGGGAAAAAATTGAAGAGTAGACTTTGTGGAGCCCGAAATCATTATACCCTAGCTAACCAGCGCTGCCTGGTGTGCAAAACTGCACAAATGCGGGTTTTATAGCAGGGAAATGAAAGAGATAGACATTAGCCCAAAATGGCCAATAAACTACTAATTTTTGGGCTGAAACCACTCATCCATGGACAGATAGGCTGCTCAAAGCTCCCTCTCTCACAGTGAATAGAGAAGCTCCCTTCTATCCAAGTAAGGTATGGGCAAACACAGAAACTTGTAACACAACCCTGAATTCAGCACTAACCTGAAAACTGGACTATACTAGCTTAGAAAGGTGGGAAAACAAGTATATATCTATCTGTGTGTGTATATATATATATATATATATATATATATATATATATATATATATATATATATATATATATATTATTTTTTTGGGGGGTATGTTGAGGGAGAGCCAGGACAGGGTTTGTTCTAATACTGGAGCATTGTTGCTGGGAGCGGATGTATATAGCTGCTATCGTTAGGGTTTTATTCTATTTAAGTTCACAGTTAGCAATTAAGAGTTCTGCTGGATGTAATGAAGATGGAGGGTTTGTTACAGGGGACAGGTTCAGGTGGTCAGAGTATAATATAGCAACACCTCCACCTTTTTTGTTTGGTCGGGGCGGAATGTGTTGTCTGAGATGTGAGGTATGAGCCATGATTCTGTAATTATAATTATGTCAGGAGAGTAGTGGGCCATCCATGCATGGAATTCACTTATTTTATTCATGACACTGCGGATATTAAGTGAGTATAAGGTTAGATGCTTGGCAGGTGAGTTAAGTTGGTGCGTTGCTGGTTGGGAAGTTAGATTGGTAGTGGGGGGATTGGAGAGGGGTCCAGGATTGGGGTGTATGTCTCTTGAGAGGAGTAAAGTATTATGGGGATAGACTAGAGTTAGGGATGGGAGGTGCTGAAGATAATGTTTATGCTTAGAACTTGGGTGGTAAGAGATGTGGGGATCTGTTTTAATCCTATGGATGAGTGAGTTAATGGTATGAAGGAGTGATGCAGATAATTTGAAAGAATGTGTATGAGTGTGCATGTTGTAGTAAATTGAGGTTGGTGGGTGGTGAAGGGGTTAATTTGTATGTGATATAAGGAGAGGCAGGCTATGAGGAGGTGAAGAGGTGTGAAGGTAAGTGTAAGAAACATGTTTGGATATTGACAGGTTGAACAGATACAGAGATGTAAGTGTATGTTAATAGAATTAAGTGTGAGCACAGGAGAAGGGTTAGGTGGATATGTTTGGTGAAGTTGATTAGTATTTAGGTTGAGTGAGGCGGTAAAGTATAAGGAGAGATGTTGGTGAGAGAGAAGAGATGGAAGCAGTCATTGAGGGGTGGTGGCAAAATGTAGATGAGAGAGAGTGGAGTGAATGCAGTAAAAAAGCTCTGGAGGCAAGTGGTAGCCAGTAATTCAGAGAGAAAGACAGGGTGGATATAGTTGGAGTTGAAGGTAGATTGTAAGGGATGAAATGGGAGTGCAGGGGAGTGTATGGATGAAACAACATGGAGAGGTAATAATAATTTAGTTGGTAGAGGAATGTGGTAATAGGATTTTGGAAGTACTGAGGAAAATAAGAAGGAGAGAGGAAGGGTGAAGTTTGAAGGAGGAGTGCAGTGTAGAAGCTAGCTGAAGAGGGGAGAAGTTGACTGAAGAGTAGGAAAAGGGAGGGAAAAGGTGAATCTGTGTTTGGATTAGGAGGGGAGGAAGGGTGCTAGGGTAGGAGAGGCAACGATTGCTTATGTATAAATGTAGTGTTTCCAAGGGTGGGTGGGAAAGGGGGTAGGGTAGGGGAGCAGAGTGAGACCAAGCATAGTAAGGGTGAATGGCGTGGGCTGAGTCACGAGTGGCAGATCATTAGGAGAAAAAAACTATCTCAAAATTATAAGCTATCAGGGTGAAAGTGACAGCTGTAAGAGGGAACAGCCTAGTGGAGTTAGTGGTAAATATTAAGTGATAAGGGTAGTCTGTGACAAAGATAGAGAAAAGAATGTTGGGGATTTATTCTTTACCTTCCATGCACTTGATTTAAATCAGTTAGGTGCAGGAATGATGAAGGAGAGAGGGAGAGAATAAGTAACTATAGAAGCTGGAAGTCTGAAGGGGGAATTGCCGACTGAGATGAGTGTTGACACCACAGCCTTGTTAATGGAGTATTTGGTGATGTACTTTGAAGTCTTAAAAAGTGTTTTGCACCAGACCTTAGGCTGCTTGGCACCAGTCCTTGGCTTGTTTTCTTGCCTAAAATGCAGTTATTCAGCCAGGTGATTTCTTGAGGAGGGAGGAATGAGATCACAAAAATCTTTGGTAGTTTGACTGTAAAATGAAAGAGAGATAGATATAAGAAAAATGATAAAGGTGGATGCTACCATGGACAGAAGAAACAAGGTAGAACTCCAGATAGATGACTAGAAGGAATGAAGAGAGCAGCAGAAGTTAGGGAGGACAGATTGAAACCTAACAGGGAGACACAAATTAGGTAGAAATCCAGTGTGAGGGCTAGAATGAAATGGAAGGAGAGCAGAAAGAAGAGACAGAAGACTGAAAGCTGAAGAACTAGTAAGATATTAGTGCATAAAAGTAGTTAGGTTGAGAGCAAATAAAAAGGGCCTTTTAAGTAGGTGCTAGAACAGGAAGAAGGCCACCAGTATTGAAGGGCAGAACAAGGGACAATAGCACTTAGGCAATACAAGAACAGCACTATGAGATGAAAAGTTGTTACCAACCAAGGTTACAGTATGAGAAAGAAATGGATCAGCAAATAATCAGTATTCACATTTTCCACAGATAATCAGTGTGTTCATACTTTCCATGTAAGTTATAAAAGGCAGTAAAACTGTCTACACATAAGTTAACAACATATCACAGAAGTACCTTCTTTAACTTCTTGGTATAGCAAAGTATAACAATTTTAGCTACAATTTCATTTTGTTATCTAAAATATTTACATCAGTCAGGCAAGGCATGTTGAAAACATATCCCAGGAATATGTTTCTTTAAAGTCCCTAGTCTAGTACAGTATAACATTTGTGCCAACAAATCCATATCTTCAGTAAAGAACTAGGAAATGTATTTATTTATTATTGTTTGTTAACCGGGTTAGTCCAGCTGGGCTTGTGACCCATTTTCAGTGGAGACCCGAGTTGAAAAGCTCAGATACATAGTATAAAATCAGAGATTTGGAACATTACAAATATAAAATTTAAAATACAGACATTTGCACCATTACAAAATATAAGTACAGAGTTTTATAAAACTTGGAAAAGGCAGAATTACAGAAAGTTGCCACATTAGTAATAGATAATGTGAGCATCTTATGTCAATATTATTAGGTACAGGAAATAACAGTTTTACATTAATATATACACTGCTTTGCAATTAAGAGGGTGCCAGTTTGAGAATGTGTGTAAGACAGGCTAGAGGGTGGCATGTAAAATAAATAATTTGAAAAGATGTTAAGAGAAAGACCTATTCTTTGACCTATATATTTCCTACCTATTGACCTATATATTGTAAAATTTTTGCAAAGAGAAATGATTTAGGTGTGTAGTTAGTGGTGTGGGTGTTTTAGGTGGGAGCATGTGAAGGACATTCCCATTTGGAGGCCAGATGGGAGAGAAGCATGGATTTGTAGTTGTTATGGTTTGGTATGTTACGTAGGGGTGTGGGGAAAGCGTTCCACAGTTTGGCTATGGTGTGGGATAGCAATAGTTGGCCAGGTGGGTGTAGGGGTTTGTGTACATGTAGGAGGTTTTGGCCTTTGGATCTCAGGGTGCGTCCAGGTGTGTAGGGTGTTAGAGATTTGGCAAGAGAGGGGAATTCTGTTGGTTTAAAGATGTTTGTGGGCTGTTGTAAGTTGTAGGTATTTTAGGTGGTTGTGGAGTTCAAGCCAGTTCAGGGTGTGAAGGGAGTGGCAGTGATAGGAGGAGTTCTTAGACTTGGTTGCAAATTTGCAGATTTTTATTGTAACAAGCTATGAGTTTGAAAGAGAGGCCAAGTTGCAGGTTGGAGAATAGGGGAGCACTGTACAAGAGAGAGGGGAGAAGGAAGGTAGATGCAAGGGTTTGATGGGAGGAGGGAGTAAGATAGCAGTTATGTCTGTAGAAGAGACTGATTTACTGGTTGTTTTTTTTATTGCAGAGAGGATGTGGGAATTGAATTTTAGGTTTTCATCAATAGTAATGCCAAGTAGCTTGGTACTAGGAACAATTTCTAGAGGGGAGTTATTGTGGCTTTTGATGGAAAATTGGTCCTTGTTGAATTGGGAGGTTTTGGTAGGAGTGAAAATCATTAGTTTTGTTTTGTTGGCATTTAGGGCTAGATGATGAGATTACATCCATGATTCTGTTTTGGAGAAGGCTATTTGGGTATTAAGTAGAAGTTTGGAGGGGCAGGAGGCTGAACAGATGATGGTGGAGTCATCAGCATATTGGATGACTGAGGCTTCAGGGATGGAGTGGTGGAAATTGTTGATGAATAATTTAAAGAGGAGTGGGCCCAGTACTGATCCTTGAGGAACTCCTGTGGGTGTAGGTAAGAAAGGGGAGGTTGATTCTTTCCATTGTACAGCCTGTTGGTGCATGGAAAGGTAGCTGGAGAACCAGGCTAAGGTTGAGGGAGATAGGTGCAAGTGTGAGAGCTGGGAGAGGAGTAGGGAATGGGAGATTGTGTCAAATGCCTTTGAGAGGTCAAGAAACAGAGAAGATACATATTTGCTGCTGTCACATGCTAGGTTGATTGTTTCAAAGAAGGAGAGAAGGGCTGTCATGGTGCTGTGGCTGGGGTGGAAGCTGTGCTGGGTGGCAGAGAGGAGTTTGTGCTGGGTTAGGTAGGGCATTAGCTGAGAGTGGATGGTTTTCTCCAGAATTTTTGAGTAAAGAGAGAGTATAGCTATGGTTCTGAAGTTGGTAGTGTCTGTTTTCTTATCACCTTTGTGGAGAGGGATTATGAATGCATGACGCCAGATGGTAGGTACATAGGAATCCTGAATGGATTTATTTATGAGAATGGATATAGGATAGGCTATTGATTCAGCTGATATCTGAAAAAAAAAAATAGCTGGAAAGTTGTCAGGGGCATTGCGGCATGGTTTTAGCTTTTGGAGAAGTCATTTAATAGTAATGGTGGAGACAGATATAAGGGAGAACAAGGGGGAGAAAGAGGGTGAGAGGGGAGGTTTGGGGGGCAGGTTGATGGGGTAGCATTGTTGGGTGGGTTGGGGAAAGTGGAGGATAATTTAGCTATGCAATCTATGAAAAATGTGTTGAATTCAGTGGCTGTTTCAAGGCTTGAGAGGTTAGGATTGGGGCTGGGGTTGGTATTATTACCAGGGCTGAGTACTGAGGAGAAGGATGTTCAGAATTTCTTTGGGTTGTTTGAGTGCTTGGATTGCAGGTTGCAGTAGTAGTTTTTGAGATTTTTTTTTTATTGATTTTTTGGCTAGGTTACGTAGATGTTTATATTCTTGGAGGGTGCTGGTGTTTTTTTGTTTTTTTGGTATAGTTTCCACTTTTTGTTTCATTGATTCATTATTAGTTTAGTTTCTTCGGATAGCCAGGGGCAGGGATTAGTTTTGATGCATTTGGCTTGGAGAGGGACTAGTTTATTATGTAAGGTAAGGAAAGTTTGGTTAAAATATGAGTCAGAGTTGTCCAGTGGGAGGCTTTTTCGTTGAGACCAGTTAGTAATATTAAGACATTCAGAGAAGATTTTGTGGTTGAAGGAAACTAGGTTATGGGATTGCTTGAATAGGTGTTGTTTTTCTATGTGAGAGGGTAGGCGGTCTATGAAGGTCACTTAGTGGGGGTCTGGTATTATAATGGCTTTTGAGATATTGTTGGGGTGGGTTGTTAATATCCAATCTAAGATGGTACCAGAGCTACTTTGTTTATTTGGCCTGGTTGGGAGGTTTATTAGTTGGGTAAAATTGTAGAGGTTGATTGATTGAGTTGGGGTATCTAAGAAGAAGGGGGCCCAGTTAATATTTATGTCACCTAGAATGTAGGTTTCCTTTTTGATGTTTGAGCTAAACCAAGAAAGGATGTCTTCTAGAGTTTTGGTATTGTCTCCAGGTGGGATGTAGATGGAGCAGATGCAGATGGATTTGTAGTTGTTAAGTTTTAAGAAACCCATGGTCAATTCTGCATTGGCAAAAGTTGGGATGGAGTTGGTCAGAGGAGTAAACGTGAGAGTGGAGGGGTAGATAATAGCTTCGCCACCTACTTTTATATGAGGCCTATCATTGCGTATGATATGATAGCCTGGGGGAGGATTTCGTCATCTCTGATGGTGGGTTTTAGCCAGGTCTCAGAGACTGCAGTTATGTCTCGCTGGTTGTGATAGAGCCAGGCATGTAGGTTGGGGATTTTATTATGGAGGCTTTGTGCATTTAGGGTCGTGAGGCGGATAGCCTTGAGTTCATGTGGATTTGAATTTGGATTAGGGTGGGTAATTCTGGGGCTTGGACCTGGGTTAGGGTGGATGTCACCTGAGAGAGAGAGAGTGAGATATTGGGGAGGAGCTGACTGAGGAGGAGTAGAGGGGGATAGAGAAATATGATTTTGCTGGGGGAGGGTTTTCTTTGATAAAGCAGTTAGAATAGGGTGAGGTGTTGGTGGATTGGGGAGTATGGTGAGTTTGAAAAGATGGGATGGGTTGGAGAAGTAGAGTTCTGGGGAGATATGTGAATATGGGTGTGATGTATGTGGGATGCTTGAGGTGGTAGTATGTGTGGTTAGAGGTAGGTGTGTGTTGATGTGGAGGTTAAGATGGGTAAAAAAAGTTAGGGATCACAGAAGTGTAGTTAGTAGTAGAGTTTGTAGGGGAAGGTAGGCATTGTTGTATGGGTGTGTGAGGAGTGGAGTGTGTATGAGAGGGGTGGGGTCTGTGTGAATTGGTTTGTGTATGGGAGTAGGAGGGGTTTGATATATGGTGTTTATGATTGTTGTAGGTGTTGAGGGGGTGTGGTGTGAGGAGGAATAAGAGTAGGTGCAGTGGGGGTGGGTGGAATTTGGGGTAGGGTAGGGGAGCAGAGTGAGCCCGGAGGGCAAATGGAGCAGGATATAGCAGAAGGAGAACCAACAGCAGAAAAAAAGTATCAGTAACTACTGTTTAAATAGTAAGGTAAGTAGTGGTAAGTGGATGAGAAAATATAAGGGAGAAGTAATTTACAAAGATAAATGTTCTATTTCAAGTAGTTTGTGCTTTGCAGGGGGGTAGATTATTACCAGTCTTTTTGAGAGTAGTTGCTGGGATTTGAGATTGTCAGTCAGTTTCAGAGAAATGAAGCCATACTGACAGTAATGTTGTACTGACTTGAGGTTGTTAGGTGCTGCCACCTGGTGGTAGTAGGGGGATAGCAGGCAGGAAAGGTGAGCAGGTTTTATTAATGGTGCACTATGAAATGTCCTAAAACACTATTAAATTATCTAGGACATAGAAGACCTGGAGGGGGGAGAGTAACTATTGGTCTGCGGTAGGCTGCTGAATCACTCACACAGGAAGGTGTAGTAGGTAATTACATTAATTAATATAAGGCAACATACATTCATAAAAGTTAGTTCTGGGGAGTCCTCACAGTAGCTCTATTGCCTCAGGCTAGCAGGCAAAATCCAGGGAAACTGCTGATGTTTTTCAGGAGGTAATCCTTTGATAGATTTAGAGGCAGAGAGGGAGTTTCCTGAGTGAAGAACTGTAAAATGAGAGGAGAGACACACTAGGTTAGGTTGTACAGAAGTTTAAAAAGTACAGGTAAGAAGGTAGGTGCAAGTGAGGAATAATCTGTAAAGAAGGATTGTATGCAGGTTATTTAGTAGGTAAGTAGAGAGAACTCTGGATATACATAGAAGAAGGGTGAAAATAGAGGACGACTGGTGCAAGAGATATTAGTAGAAGGCAGTAGAATATAGTTATTGAACAATGCAGGGTAAGCAACATATGATACAGGTTTGTAAAAGCTTAATCACTCTACAAATTCAACTCTAACACAGTACCCCAGCCCATTTTTTGAGTAGGGGGTTAACAAAAGTAGCTAACAAGTAATCTAAAAACAATTTCAGGCAGACAAAGCACATCAAATAGCAATGTGGAGTACTTTAAAACTAGCTAACAAGTAATCTAAAAACAATTTCAGGCAGACAAAGCATCTAAAATAGCAATGCAGTGCACTTTAAATTAGAACATAACATGTCAGAAAAAAAAAAAGTTCATTACATTATGCCAGGCTGAAATAAGTCAGGCAACACACAGAGGTAGTTACTGAGTCTGGTATAGTGCACATTAAAGGAGAACCACACCCACAGACTCAAAAACCATGTTTATTTCATCATGGTTTGGTGTTTCCTACATTTTCACACCACTCTGGGACTGTTTACAGGTTTTTAGATATCTTTTTATATAATTTCTGAGTCTAACCATATGGAATCTGGCATCTTGAAGTAATTGTGATTGTTTAGTCTGCCTCTATATATCCCACAATGCAGTGCTTGTCTGTAAAAATTACATCATGCATGCCTCTTTCTTCCTAAACCTCCTGTCACTACATTGATTTTACATGCATACACTGCTGTATTTCAATCAGTTTTAAGTAATATTTCATGCCATTCAATGACTACTTAAAATACAAACCATGTGAATGCCACAGAACATACTTTCAAAGTGCTTTTTACTGCTGCTTCTTTTTAGAATGGCTAAATTGCAGTCTTTTGTGAAGCCTGAATTGTACTAGTTTGAATCATCTCCCATCCCCCTTCATGCCTAACTTTCCTAGCTGTCAAAGTGCTAAGGGTACTTTGAGCTGTTACCTGCTGTGATTAACAGCTCACAGCAGGAGACTTGACTCATGTACTGTTTCCTTGTCCTAGCATTTAATTTCTCTATGGATAGGGGAAGGACCAATGAGCTGTGACATCACAGCATGGGTGGCATTTTAGGATGGTTGTGGTGATGTCAGTTTGGGGAAGGAAATGGCCAGAAAACTACCTGTATTCAGTGTCCCTGATGACATCAGTGAATTGAAGACAGCAACAAACTTTTCCAGGGCGGGATAAAAGTTTTTTGAAAGTGAAACCACCACAGTACAGTAATGTACTGTTCTAGTCGACAGAAAGTCAATTTAAAATATTTTAAATGGTGTATTGTTGTTTATTCATAGCAGGGAGAGTAAATAGAGAGAAAAAAGAAAGATAAGTTGAGCATTTAATAATAGAATCCTGTTGTTGCCCTTTAAGATAACTCTATATATATTAGTAAGTTCACAAAAGAATGTAAACTGCGCACCAGCAATAAAAACCGCGCTTTATTCAAATCTTCAGTAAATAATCCACAAATAAATCCACAGATAATACAATATTGGCGTATGTGGGTGCGCATGCCGCACCCATTGCTACCCCTTTTGTTTGTTGGTAGTATTCTCCGTTGAAGATAATAAAGTTGTACTTCAGTACTTTGTCTGTTAGTTCCACTATTGCAGTCTTTTCTAAGTGTGTAAGTGTCTTGTCCAGAAAAACCATGTCTTCGAATATACTCATCCCCTCTTGGTGTGGTATACAGGTGAATAGATCAATAACATCTATCGTTACAAAAATAAGATTCTCAGTCAAGAGGTCGGGTGTGATGTTTCTCAACAGATCCCATGAGTCTTTCAAGATGTGTTCATTTTTGTTGCAAATGTGTTTTGTCATTAGGTCAACATATTTAGCCATGGGAAGTGTTTTAGAACCATCGGCTGCAACTATAGGTCTTAGTGGAGGGTCACATACATTCTTGTGCACCTTTGGTATTCCAAAGATTACTGGGATCTTGGGTTTAGGTACATGCAAAAATTTGTGCATCTTGCTGTCAATTGTTCCCTCCATTATCATATTGTCCAGTAATATATCTATTCTATGGTAGGCCAAGTTCACCTCATTTATTGATACACTTCTGTATTTACTTTCTTCTCTGAGAATACTATTCATTTTGCCTTCATATATTATATTGTCCATAATAACAACCCCCCCTCCTTTGTCTGGCTTCATGATTCTTATTTGTGTGTTGCATCTCAAGTCATTCAAGGTTTCATACTCTTTTTCTGTAAGATTGTATTCCTTGGTATTTTGTTTAAACTCCTTTCTGATTTCATTTTCTAGAACTGTTTCCAGATTCTTAATTTGTGGATGAAATGGGGGGTTGTAGATACTGCGCCTAATAAAAGTAGGGTGTTGAGAGTCAGGATTTGGTGACATTGGAGGCAGTATGGCTTGCAAATTAACCTTCCTGAGGAACAGCTTCATGTCTATAATTGTTTGTACCAAATCTCCTCTTGTGCTAGGGATATATTTGAACCCTTTGCTGAATAAATCAAAATGTGCTTTTTTAATAAGGATATTGCTAAAATTGTATATCGAAAAATTCCTGAAGGTGTGCGTAGTACCTGTTCGTAGTATCTCATCTTCTGGGTCTAAATCAGAAGTGTCAAAATGATCTGAAATAGGGGTGTGGGTGGGGGTGGGGTGTAAATAGTTTTTGTTAATAACTCCCTCTCCCCCTTCTCCCTCCCCCCCTCTGAAAATTCTGAAAACCCTGTCTGTTTTTGTTTTTATTGTAATGTAGGTCTTCATTCACTAAAGGTGGGAATTCTGTATCATAATCTCCCCTGTCTTGTTCTTCCCTCCAAGTATCCATTTGGTAATTATGCCCAGTTGCTTTGCTCAGCCTAATTCTAACATTGTGTTCCCTTCTCTTGGAGGGTGGCTGTGGATAGCTGACATTATTCTGGTAATCCTCTATATCCCTTTTAAGTTTGTTGATCTTCCTTTGTTCCAATGTTTTACATTTAATGTCTATGTCGGATCTTAAGCTATAATACCTATCCCTTTCCTGTTTAATTTCAAAATACAAATCTTGTTTAATAAAATTGTCTAAAACTAAAATCTCTTGTTCTAATTCCTCTAAAATCCTATTATTCTCTTTAATAATGAGCCTAAGAATTTCAAGTCCGCATTTGTTAAAAGTATCGATTAGTTCTTTATGAAAGACAGTGCCAGATTCTACATTGTTTGGGTACTTCCATACCCTAAGCCCTTTCGGTACAATTTTATGTTTTATACATTCCATCAAATAGCAGTTTTCAGTGCCAAGCGTTTTGTACTTGTACATTAGTTTAGATAATTTTTCAATTTTTACAACATATGAATCACCATCTTGTGGTGAACCGTCCTCTTTAAGTTCAAAGTTAATGTTATGAGGACATTTCAACCAGTCTTGTATGTTTTTACAGTTAGAGGAAGTGGAGACAGTACCTGAAACATTCTTGCCCAACGTGTTCACCTTAGGAACACAGCCGTTATTCGTAGCCCCTACGTGAATATTCTTGTTCAGTTCAACTGTGGGAACCAAGAGCAGCGGAGTGTTAGCAGGATCAAAAGTGCTACCATTCGGTTCAGCATCTTCGACTGACGTAGAACTGGAATCGCAATTGTGTCTTTTCCTCTTGTGTTTCGAGCCTCCAAACCTTTCGGTCCCTTCCGACGTGATTCCTATGTCAGTTGATTTCCTGCTAACCAACGTTGTACATAAAGGTGTCAGTAGTTCAATCAAGGACCAATGAGCTGTGACATCACAGCATGGGTGGCATTTTAGGATGGTTGTGGTGATGTCAGTTTGGGGAAGGAAATGGCCAGAAAACTACCTGTATTCAGTGGCCCTGATGACATCAGTGAATTGAAGACAGCAACAAACTTTTCCAGGACGGGATAAAAGTTTTTTGAAAGTGAAACCACCACAGTACAGTAATGTACTGTTCTAGTTGACAGAAAGTCAATTTAAAATATTTTAAATGGTGTATTGTTGTTTATTCATAGCAGGGAGAGTAAATAGAGAGAAAAAAGAAAGATAAGTTGAGCATTTAATAATAGAATCCTGTTGTTGCCCTTTAAGATAACTCTATATACATTAGCTAACAGTTACTTTGTGCTGTGTCACCAAAAAAGTAAAAAAGAGGCTATACAACTAGGTATTCTATATTAGCTGAGAGTTGAGGAGTTCAGATTGGAAAAAAGATATCAGAAACATTTTCTAATGCCATAGCAGTGCTAAACAGGGTGAGCAGTAGACAAACAACTCTGGCTGCTGAATAATGTAATCCCTGGTGTAATACATGGTGCAGTTAAGCAAATACAATTTAGAACACATTTAAAACATTGCTTTGTATTAACTTATGTGGTGAGCACGCTCAGAGAACCAGGGGGCTGTGACAGCATTTTAGGCTAGTGGATATTTAAAAATGGCTCTTGAGGATGTCAGGATGCCTAGTAACTTCAGATGACACTCATGGAGAGGGAAGGGTTCAGAGAGACATGCAAATGGTTTAGAAGACTGAGAAAGGGGGAGTAGAGTGAGAAAGAAACAAGTGTTAAAGAAAGAAAAATTGGTGGTAGGGGTAACAGAGTAAAGAAGTAGAAGTGTGAGGAAAAAATAAGTAAAAAATGTTAGGAGGCAGGGGTAAAGGGAAAGAGAGAGAGAGTTTAGGCGGGGAATAGCCATGAGTGGGGGATCATTAGGAGAGGAATACTATCTAAAAATCCTAAGTTATCAGTGTTAGAGTGGCAGTTATAAGAGGGTATAGCCTAGGGGAGCTGGTAGTAGATGTTAAGTTATGAGGGTAGTCCTTGACAAATATAGAGAAGAGAATGTGAGGTTTAGTCTTTAACTTCCATGCACTTGATTTAAATTAGTTAGGTGCAGGAGTGATGAAATTAGGTGCAGGAGTGATGAAGGAGCTAGGGAGAGAAGAAGTAACTGTAGGAGCTGTGAGTTTAAAGGGGGGATGGATTTGATGACCAAGATGAGTGTGCACTCCAAAGCTTTTTGTTAAAAAACCTGGAAAAACAAACTGTAACACAGAGTACAGACAGAGTATTTGGAAATGAAGTATTTAAAGGTATTTTTGTACCAGTCCATAGGCTGCTTGGTACCAGTCCTTGGGTTGTTTTCTTGAATAAAAGGCAGTTATTCAGCCAGGTGATTTCTGGTGGGAGGAGAGGAGTGAGATTGAAAAACTCCAAGGTAGGGTGAGTGATAAGCACACTGTTTCTTGGAGAGCAAGGACATTATGAAAGGATTCAAGCTAGTGGTCATGAGCCCAGACATTATAGACCTTTGATCCCCGCTCTCATTTTTTTTCGATAACAGCACTCTCTCCTCTGTATGCTACAACTGACACACTCTCTCATATCAACTTTCACCTCCTGTCATAATGCTTTCTTACTTTCAACATCTTTGAGAGAAGACCTTTCCCTGAAATCTTCAGAAGGTGTATCTCACAATCTGCTCTCAGACCCCTTATTTTTTGATCTTCCTCCAAAACATGCACATGTATGGCACAGTATATTTACAGGCTTGTCCAGCATTGCTGGTAAAATAACAAACCCAAGTTGTGTCATTCAAAACACATTAATTCTCCTCCTCCTTCATAAATTTAAAACTGTCATTTTAAAAGTAATTATTTAGATGTGCTTTCTATTCTTCATACCCACTCCACAGTCTGTGCCCTGTCAACTTACAGTTCCCATAGATTTGCAAGTTATGCCTGCTACTCCAGCCCCAGAATCCAGTCTGAAACTTTACCACTTACCTATTTTCTGAACCTTACCACACTTACACCACCTGTGTACACTCTCGCTCTAGAACCTAGGCTCTTTTTCCTGATGAATAAGCACCAGTACCACTTTCCATTTTAACTGCTGCAACTTTTTAGCTTGAAATATCATGGATGTGTCAAACAATGTTATCTTTTGCTCGTCTCCTTTCTGAATTTTTTAAGCTTTTTATTTTCATTGTGTTAAAATTGTGGTAAAGCTTCTCCTTAGTCATTTCACTGACACTGGCAATTGTTCTCAGCAAAAATGAACCGTCATGATATTTCCATTTACTTTGTTTCTCATTAATACTTTGTACTTATTTTGTGATTTGAAGGAAAACTACAACTTAGAACTAAAAAAAATGTATTCTTTCATTATATCTTTGTTATCTGGGCTATTTAACATCTCACAATCACTCTGACTGCTTCTTATAGAATTTTAATACTTTTTTTGCAAATTGGCTGCCAATGGAACTTGACGTATCAACGTGATCTGAATTCTCGTCAAGCCCTTCTCTTTCCCATAATCCATTTCAAGCCTGGTTTATATGAGTCATGATAGGCATGAGGAAGTAGTGGTGTATGCTTATGCCACTGACATATTAGTGTCATTCACTGTCATCTTATATACCTTCTGTAACAGAGCTTCTTCTTTTATTCTGTGAACAGCCCTCATTTGTGTGTGTCTTAGAGCTTGTTTTAAAGTAGACTAAGGAGTTATACAGCTACAACCAAAGAAGTAGCTAAATTGCAGGCCTTTGTTCAAAGTATCTTTTTGATGTCTAAGATGAACTGACCATCCAGACCCCCCACACACACACTTTTCCATCAAGTGTCAAAACTGTCACTGCTCTGAGGGATCCTTGCAGTTTCATGAATAAGTGACAGCTGCTACTGGAAAGAAAAGAATTTGAAAGTCAGTGCCAGAAGTGGAACAATTTTTATTGCCCCAGCCCACCTTTTAAAATGACTCACACTAACACCAAAAGACAGTTGACAACCTTTATTAATACAACAAAATCATTAACTTTATTCACACAAAAATAACAATTAACTGACATCTTCAAGTTCTTCCCAGCAATATCAGGACAGCGTACCCACTTCCCCTTTCCAAATCATCCATCAGGGAAGTGTACCTACTCAACCTGACCAAAACCTTAAATTGGCAGTGTATCTGCTCATCCTTTCAAATAAGCAGCCTCCAAATAAGCTCACTTAATATTATCAAGCAGTGTCCAGCAACTCACTTGCTCCCCAAACTCAATGCCATCAACACCATTACCTAGAGAGGAAACAGAAGAGGACAATCCTGTCCCTCTTCTCTGCCCACCAGCCTGATCCCAGGCTGTTCCCCCCTTATTAAATAACCTTCATCATATCCTCTAAAAACAATTTCAAATGTACATTAAATAAATCTAAAACATCACTCAAATGCACAACATCTGATCAAAACCAAACACCATCTCTATCTTTGAAGTCACTACGTTCTAAGTATACATGTCTAAGCCTCCTAAATGGCTAGCCAACCCTTGGTTAACAAACCTCCTAACCCACTCCACAGCCCAGTAACTGATCGCATTCCTCCAAGTCAAACATGGTACCATATCTGACCATGCTATACACATACCAGGAGAAAATGTCTGCAACTTAAACAAATCTTCTGCTATGGTATCCACCAGCTGCTTCTTCAGAAAAATTCCCAGATCATTACTGCCTATGTGCACCACTAATATTCATGGATAACCTGCTCGCAACCTTACCACTTCAAACTCATTCATCAGTTCATCCCTTGTAAGCCATCTAACCCCATGCCAAGTAACTGTTGAACCTAAGGCAAACCCAGATTCTTTCTATCCACCCTAACCGCTGCCCATTTCTCCACCCAATGGATATAAGAATGACCCAGGATGACAATCTGCTTTCCTGAAAGAGAAAAAAAAATAAATGCAGTGAAAACCTTATCTAATATAAGATAAAAAGGCATTAGAAGACCACCTACCAACTCTTCCAATAACCTCAGTGGAACTGCCTTCCCTGGCCAAGTCTGAAGCCCTACCAGTGCGAAAAGAATGATATGCAAATCTCTCAGCTGGAAAACCCATGCAAAGAAAAACCCTTCTGATGATTTGCACGAGCGAACCACTTGTTACCTCCCTGCTATCTGACAACCAGAAAACCAAGTCATACGGGTCCCCCACCTGAGTCTGCCTTAATTCCGTAGCCCACCTTAGTGGGAAAATCCTACCATTCCTGTCTTTTTTGAGTACTATTGATGCACCTTTCCCCAGCTGGTCTGTGTTAGCCCTTCATAGCACAATAATCACCAGCCCAGGGGCTATCATTATATCCATCCAAAATAATGATCCTATTAATGCAGACACATGGAACACACTAACATATAACCACACATGCAAAGTGACCCACATAATGCAATCCAAAGACTTCCCTTCCCGTAAGGCTAAACCTTTCAGTAAAACTTTCAAAGATGTCCTCGTCAATGACCATCACATATCACTATGCTCTCCAGCCGCTCTGCCCCATCTCCTCAGCATATGCCGAACTGTCTAAGACTATGTAAAATCATGTAACCCAGATACCTGTACGAATATGCTAATTGCTGTTAGATCCACCCTAACCATTTGTAAAGTCTTGCCTAAACCCCAAGCCCGAGCTAAGTAATAAAGCAGTAACTCCTATGACCAACCCCCTTCTTCTGACAATTGTAAAACAAATTAATCAAATTCATAAAGAGCCCTACCATAAGCCTTCCTTGTAGACACCACCCAAGATTGTTGCTCCAACCTCCTGGTTACCTCGACCCAAGATGCCACACCTCCTCTGGCAACAGTACCAGTACTTCCTCTACCCCTGGCATCAGCTGTCAGAATCTGGAAAACTGAAATCAGGACAAGCTGTCAGAAAAGGCATTGCTTGCCCCAGGCACATGCACTACTGTAAATGATAAATTAATTATCAAACTCTAAAACCAACTTGCGCAAAGCTAACAATAGCAACTCTAATCTGACCATCTTTGTCTGCAACACCTGCACCACTGCCATGTTATCTGAATGAAATATTACCCACTTCCCCTGCAAGTGCTCCCTTCTGAACTACCGAAACTGCCCAAACTGGCATCAACTCTAAAAATGCAACCTCCCTTTTCCATTCTTCCTTCTAATCCAGTGGTGACAGAACTGCAACCCATGGTCTTTCAAAATAAGCCCCCATTTAGATGGCCTCCGCTGCATCTGTGAGTACCTGGAGCTCCTCTTGCCCAACCCAGTCTGCCTGCCAAAAGGAAATCCCATTGAACTGGTCCAAAAAAATAACCAAAGAAAGAAATCCTCCTGAATCAACTTGTTAACCCTATCCCAGTGGTGTTTACTCTTACACCCTTTTAACAAAAAGCCCACTGACCTACAGAAGGTATGCCCTGGATGCACCGCCCGACATGCAAAATTCAAAAGCCCTAACAGCTCCATAACCATCCAGATCTGTACCTTATCCTTAGCCACAACTGACCTAATCCTAGCTTTCAATCTGTCTATCTTATCCATAGGCAGAGAAAACAATCTCTGTTCTGCATCTACTAATAATCCCAAAAAATCTAATGCTCTTGCTGGGCCTTCCAGCTTATGCCGAGCCAATGGGACCCCTATGTCATCACACATTCCCAGAAATTCATGCAACCCTTCCTGCACACCTTCCCATCCCCTCCCCAACTAACACAAAATCGCCCAAGTAATGTACCCCCTTCTACATACCAACCCATTGCTGCCATACGCAATGAAGTACCGTGCTGAATTTCCCAAAGGTTGCGTATGCAACTGAACAACCTATCGGCATGGCCCTGTTGAAATAAAATTTGTTTCCTACTACCATACCCACTAACGGCCACTCCCCCTGCCTGATTGGCAGCAAACAAAAGGCAGACTCAGTATCCACCTTTACTAACATGGATCCTTGAAACCCCTAATGACCCTGACAGCATCATCAAAGGATGTATAACAAACCCTGGCATCCTCACCTGCAATGAAATCATTAACCGAGCTCCCTTTGGGATATGACAAATGTGAATCAACCTGAATCCCCCTCCCATTGCTTTGGTACCAGACACAATGGGAAACCTTAAAAATGTCAAAAGGTAAGTTGTCAAATGGGTCCAGTAACTGACCCACCTGATGCTCCTTCTCAACCAAACCCCATAAAATGTTCTCCTTACCCCACACTGATCTCAGATTCTTGCAAGCCCTCTCTTCCCCCACCACCCTGGATTTAATAGAGACCCCCCCCCCGATCAAAACCATCCAATATCTCCTCCTTAAGCACAGTATTCAAGAAAGCACTGGAGCATGTGCCATAAAATCCCCACCTTAATGGGAGAGTAAGATCCCTCCCCTTCCTCTAGCCCCCTGAAGTGACACCCATCCCTTGATCCATGAAAATTACCTCTACTCCAAAATTCTTAAACCTCTGAGAAAACAAAAAGGCCCCATCCCCTGACATTAAGTTTGCAGTCATAGAATTCACCTCACAGCACCCACATGGATCAGCTGGATGGCTCTCCCCACACCATGAACAGTATCAGTGCAGACATACAAGAAAAAATATTTTCTGAACTTTTACTAAATGTCACAGTCATCTTTGATACTACATTTAAGCCATCTTAAAATTTAAAGTAGTATAAACAACAAACATTTAAAGTTTAAAGCTTATTATTTCAATACTGCGATGCTGCTTATGTAAATTTGTCAAAAGAGTTCGTAACGGCCTTTGAACCATTGCCTGATCTAATTGCTTTGTTTTGATATGAAAGGCATGGTTCTCTTCCTCTCTGCAATAAAGACAGTGGAAAATAGTTTCATACCTCTCTGCTTTATTGCAGCAGCTGTTGAGCTGCTGACATCAACTGGACTAAGTACTCATATAAAATTGTCAGCAGTACCTAACAGGGTAAACTAAAGACTCCTCTGTGCCTGTGGTATGTCATACAGCCATTGACAAATTCTTCTGCAAATTATGTGAGAAGTTAAGCTTAAAAAAGTGTGTGGTCTTTTCCCTTCCTATGATTACAAGGCAAGAAAATGAAAATGTTATAAAGTTCGAGTAGGTTTCTGGTATCTACACAGTACTGGAACCATACTGTAGGAGAAAAGCAGCTTAAGAGTGGAGTTAAACTGTAAGAGAAGGTGGAGTTTTCCTTTAAAAAAACAACTTTTATTAAACATTCAGAATACCTACTGTAGGTTATGATGGATTTTGAACACACTCAACAGTACCTTTATAAAACCTTTACCAGTAGTTTATGAGCAAATCAGATGGCATTTGCTCATAAACTACTGTAGACATTAAATGTTGAGTTTAGTCTAATATTCTAATGAGTTGTAATACAAACAGGGCTATTTGTTGTACTGTTGTACTGGCAGCTTAGTACCAACTCCCAGAAGAGGCAATAAATACGGATATTTTCATTTTTTTTGGACCACATTGGCAGCCTGTGGATAAAACTACCTGATTCTAAAATTTAAGATAAATGCCTGAAAATAGGGCCTGTATGTAAGTGCAAAGCTACGGTGAGGCAAAGGGGACAGCTACCTTGAGCTCTCAGTGATGGAGGCCCATTCAGCAGTTGCCACTGTGGCTTTATTGCAGTACCAACTCTCAAGGTCAAAGTCCTAGCAGTGTAATTGTAGTAAACTGCTTGCAACAGATTATATTTGTATTTGTAGCAAACAGTTGTTACAGTTTAAGGCAGACCCCTTTATTTATGTATTTGTTGTTAGGCCAGAATGTAGGACTTTTTTTTTTTCCCTCAGCTTCCAGTTGAGGGGGCACATTCTTCACAACTTGTTAGTGTCTTAGTGCAAACAAAATATAAACAATGCCAACAATAATGGGAGACAAAGGTCCAAAATCTAGATCTATTTTATTTATTGCACTTATAAATTTAGGAAGTTGTAACTTTCTAGAAAAAATCAAATGATAAAGATCACCAATGCCTCTGGTAAATCCGCCTCACATCCAGGAACCCTCTGTATCACAAAAAGTGAGCCACAGGATGAACAATCAAAAACACAACAGAAATGTGAGGAGATATGAACCTATGAGATAGCTGTCCCCAGTGTTAAGGTAGAGGGCTGACATTACTTCCTTATTTTTGAAAAATGAAAAATAAAAACTTGTAAATGTTGCAGTATTAACCAACAGTAATAAACAGTCCAAAACTTCAGATGTTAATTCCTCTTCAACAAAGGTACTGAAGAAACAAACTCAAACAGGCTTGGTTACTGGAATAACTCAGCTTTAATTAATGATAAACACTGTCATCCACCACCTGGACTTCTTCAAGATCAATTTGTCTATAACAACTTTAACCCATGGAAAAGTGATATATTCATAAAAAGCTCAAAGTATCATAAATCAGGGCTGACACTCTCATACATAGTAATGAAACTAGCCTAGAAGACACTCAAATGACTGAATGCAATAGCCCCTCCTTCCCACCATGGCAAACTCTTAATCCTTCCAGAAAGTTTAAACCTTCATTTTTCTCTTTGGCAACAGATAGCTGCAGACAGATGTGTTCTTAAAGTCTGTATCTGCTTTCTGAGAGATTCTCCCTCATGCGTCAGATCAAACTCCTGTCTTCCATCCTGCCAGTCAGCAACTGTTCTTAGGTTCATAGGTTCACAGGAAATTACTAGGCTAATGGCTCACAAATCTTTACAAGCCTAGCCAATATAATTGCATTTTACCCAGTATATGGCCCCTGGAGGCAGGAGGATGCCATGGGTTTGCGCTTATTGCTTGAATATTTTATAGATTTTACAGATTGCCCCATCCCTGTTGACTTATAGGGTATTACAGGCAGTCCCTCCTCCTCAGTTTGGGCAATGGTCTTATTAAAGAATGTTTCTGGTGCCCAAAAAAAAGAAGATACTTGGAATCCAATTCTGGATCTTTACTTTTCTGAACCTGTTTGTGATAATATCTAAGTTCGAGATATCCATTCACAACTTTAAAAAAATGCATATCACATGTGTGTAGATCCATATTTCAAATGTTTTTGGGTCTGGATCACAGCATCATGTCTCTGCATGACACTTTAGTCTATCCAAGGGTATTCAAAAAATGTCCAGCTCCTGTGATAGGCTATTGCAGACTGCACAGTATTCACATTGCTTTCTTATTTAGGTGATTTGATTATCTTTGCTGAGTGCCAGGAATCTCTTACTTGCATAACCTACCCAGACCTACACATACACTGGTTCCAAGAAAGTATGCAAATTGTCTTGCCTGTCTCCTTCTAACAAAATTGTTTTCCCTGGGGTGACTTCTGGACTCCTCAGTTCAAACAGTGTTGCTTTCACAAGAAAATGTAGATCTCTGTCTACTCAGTATATTACCTCATCCAGGGAAATTTTCAGGATGCTGGGTCTCATGGTTTCTATGATACTCACTATCCCCCTTGGAAGACTCCACTTGAAAAAACAAATCAGTGGTATCTGAAATCTGTATGGTACCATCATCAGCATCCCTTGACATTCCAGATTCCTGCTTTGAGGGTTGTGAAAAGATAGATTTTTTTGCTGAAGACACCAGGTTTGGTAGAATCCATGTATCCTATTCTCTCTCACAGCTCCAGCACAGCTGGTCAAAACAGATGCCTTGAATTTTGACTAGGGAGCAATGTCTATGGGTATGAAAGCACAGGCTCTATGGAATAGAAAAGACAGACCAAAACACATAAAAATAAGAGATGTTGGCACTTATCAATGCTGTCATCTCTCTCAGTCATTTACAGTTCCCAGGAACTCTACAAGTGTTTATAGACAAAACCATGGTGATATGGCACATAAAGAAGCAGGGGGAACCAGATTTTATTCTCTGTGTAGACAGGCCTTGGTAGTCTGGGATATAACACTTCAGTTCAGTCTCACTCTACAGGCATCTTACTTACTCTTAGGGCAAAATCATGTAGCAGACAAACTAAATAGAACCAGGAAAGACCTTCTTGAATGGAAATTAAATCAGTGAGTCTTCCAAGAATTGATCCAGCTATGGGAAACACCTCAAATAAATAATTTTTTGCCTCCAGTCACAACAATCAGTTGGCAAAATTCTGCTCCAGGGTTACATGCAAGAAGGCCTGGAAGACAGATGCTTTTTCTTTTCCTTCAACAAAAATGCACTTTCATGCTTTTCCACCTTTTCCAGTAATATCCATGGTTATTATGAAAATTCAGAAGGATTCTCCAAAACTTATTGTGGTGAATCCCTTCATGGCCAGACAACAGACGTTCTACCTTCTTTTGGCTATTGCCTGGGGCAATAATTTCAATCTTCCACACAGACTGGACCTAGTCTCACAAAAATGTGGTATATTATACATCCTGCTCTCAAACAACTGCAACTGACTGCCTTTTAGGCACCTTTTTTTCCTGAGGATGTGAGTAGGTGTTACAGGAGGCAAGAAAACCTGCATCTAGAAAATCAAATATTAATTAATAATTAAGAGTTGAGCAAGTTGTTCGGGATTTGGGAACTTATGTGGACAGTGACATAACTTTTGAACAGCATGTGTCTGTTGTACAAAAGTCCTTCTATATTGCATAGCTTATAAACAAAGGGATTGTGTCTAAATCTAGGAATGTCATTTCCCCCTTTACTCAACCCTCATTAGACCAATCATTGAATATAATGCCCCCTTGACATGTATTTGTCCAGACACATGCAACAACTGGAACACCCACACAGATGCATTACTAAAAGGATACAAGGCATAAACAACTCATTCTACATGGACTGACTCAAAGCCCTGCTAAGAGATGATCAGTGTCTGGCATACAAGGAATCCTCTGACCCATTACTGATGGATTTAATACGCATCAGCAAATCAAGTGGCATCAAAAATAATTGGTCTAGGGATCTAAACTTCTTCTGCAATATCAACAGAACAATTTGGAGGGACAGGTATATTTCACAGAGGATACTGCTGTTATGGAATAGGTACCCCATCAACATAAATTAGAGTTTATCTCTGTTCACTTTGAAATGCAATTTAGATCTATAAATGAGAAACAGAAAATGTACCCCAGGACTGACCCCTGTACTACTAATGTGCAGGTGCAGCTCCTAAATGCTTTATCCAATGCATGGGTCCCCTCAAATTATCTAGGCATAATCCCAGTTATACTCATTAGGGGTAGTATATAATTATCAACCATGGGATGGGTAAAGCCCATCTATAATTAAATGGGATAGGTCATTTTGTGCACATAAAGGGAAATTGTCTAGGCTTAAAATGGTCCACAAAAGCAGCTAGCCTAGTACTTACCCATGAACTTAGGAATCTTTAATAAATGGAAGAAGTTTTCTAGATGGTGCAAAGAAAAGAAGCAGCACACATTCAGGACTAGTGTTTCTCTGGTTCTACATTATTTTGTGACTTCCTATCCATGTTCTGTCTTACTCCTCATTCGAAGTTCATTTATCAGCCATTTCAGCATGCCTTCCCATGGATCCCCTTCTTTCAATGCATTCTCATGCCAAAATGTTGTTGAAAGGGGTGTTATACTGCCAAATATTGTTGAAAGGGGTGTTAAATTGCAAACCTCCTAAGAAATAGGTGGCTCCTGCTAGGGATCTTTTGTCTCAGAAAAAAAGCTAACTTTTTCTGCATTTGAACCAACTCATTAGGCCAACTTGAGGTTCTTAACATGGAAACAGTTTTACTCTTTGTTTGGACTTCTGTAAGAAAAGTATCTGCGTTGCTAACTCTTATTGTGGGTCAGCTTTATCTCACTTTCTATAAAGACAGGGGGCAGGATTCACGAAGGCTTGCACGGAGTCTAAGAGTAGTGTAAGACTCCATGCAGCCTTCGTGATCCAGGAACAGCCCTAAAGTCCGTGTAAGAGACCAGCTAAAACGTCTCTTACACGGAGTGGGCATGGATATGCTAATTACCTCACTTGCAGCCGAATAGCATGCAAATGAGGTAGATTAGCGATCCAGGAAGCCCAAAGCAGCCCGTGTAAGAGCCGTTTTAGCTGCAGAAATGTACTCAGTTGACAACTGAGTATGTTTCTGCAAAAAACACAATGGAGCCATGTCAGCTCCAAATAAAGAGTGCATATGTGTCAGGCAGCATACCAATAGCCAAATATGTGGCCATTGGCAAGGTACCCTGATGCAAATTTGAGAAATAAATATTTTTTTTTTCGTGATCACGGTGTTTAAGCATAGTGCAGCCCCCATAAATGGGCTGCACTGTATAAAACATAAAAATGAAGGTTATAAACCCACAAATGTGGGTTTTATGCAATACATGGATTTACAATGCAGGGACCAGCAGACCAAAAACAAAATGGCCACCGTTTAGTGGTTGTTAAGGGGGGCAGCCGAGTCTAAGACATGTAACTAAGCATTAGTAGGCAATCTGATGCAAATGAGTGTTAGGATACTGAATTCCACTGTCACATAGCAAATGAGCACATTCTGAGTAGTGTAAGAGTTACATAAGGGGGAGGAACAGAGTAGGAAATAGGTGATATCATAGGGGGAATGGCAGAAAGAAATGCAGTTCATTGGAGGTCAGTGTTACATGACAGATGTCAGACACATATCATGGAAAGAGGAGTGCCACAACATAAGTATGGGAAAGTCAAGAAATGGAAGGTGTACACTGTTGCCTACACCAAAGTTTCTTGCTGGGCATGCATGCGCACGTGTGCGCGCCATGAAGCGCGAGTAGGACAGTATGCGCGCGTGTAAGGCAGACTGAGCATGTGGGAGCCTGTTGGCAGACTTGTAACACTGTTTGCATGGGTGTGCACGCGTTTTAACCTGAATAAGCAGATTCTGAACCGTGTAAGCATGTGTGCGCGTGTAAGCCACTGTGAGCGTGTTTCTGCTGGTATGCATGCTGCTCCCCCTGAGGAAACAGAAAGGAAAAAGGAAGCAACAGAATTCGTAGGAAGCTAGCAGGGAATACTGCTGGAGCTAGCAGGTGAAAACAATTAGAAGCAGGCAATTACACAGGCAGAATAGTAGCCCAGCCCAGCACTTAAAACTCTGCAAACAGCAGTGCAGGATGTTTCTCTCAAGAGACACTGCAAGACAGGAGTAAGCTATTAGAAGTGAAAACTGAAAAAGCTGAACTCAGAGCAGAAATGTTAGGGGCTGCCATAGCTGTCATAATGAGACATAGGCGACTTGCTGAAGATGGTGACAATGCAGATGGTGCCAGACAACCCACAGTGAGGAGATGGAGAAGAGTGTACAGGCCCAGGGTCACCTACCACGGGTTACATGAGCTGGAGATAGTAGAGTGCTATAGAGTGGACAGAGAGCTCCTGCAGCAAATAGTTGAGCTGTGCAGGCCACGCCTCACACACAGAACCAACAGAGGGGAAGCCATCCCAGTGGAAACCAAGGTATGTGTTGGCCTAAGAATACTAGCAACAGGTACCTTCCAAAGACCAACTGGTGATATGATGGGGATATCACAGGCATCAGCCTCCAGGGTACTGCACCAGTTCCTGGATGCCATGTCAGCACATGTCGGTGATCATGTATATTTCCCCAATGCCCGTGAGGTATTGGACAGCAATATGCATCTCTTCCAGCAGATAGCAGAATACCCTGAGGTAGTGGGTGCAATAGACTGCACGCACATACACATCAAAGCACCAGCCGGTGGGCAGGGTAGGGCCTACATTAACCGCAAGGGCTTCCCCACCATCAACTGCCAGGTTGTGTGTGATGCAAAGGGCATAATAATGAATGTGTGTGCTGGCTGCCCTGGGAGCTACCATGATTCCCACATCTGGCATTTGACGCAGCTGTACCAGACATTTGCCAATGGGGACATCCCACATGGACACCTAGTGGGGGATGCAGGTTATGCACTGGAGCCGTGGCTGATGACACCCATCAGAAACACACACACACCTGAACAGGAGCGCCATAATGAGGCACACGCACAAACACGTAATGTAATAGAGCGTGTGTTTGGGCTGCTCAAGTCACGGTTCTGGTGTCTGGACACATCTGGTGGAGCCTTGCAGTACACACCAACTACATGTACCCAAATTGTCATGGTATGTGCTATGCTACATAATATGATCTTGCAAAAACAGCTGCAGCAGGACCAGCATAGGGCTGGGCCAAACAGCCCCCCACCATTGCCAAGGCCATCACAGGCAGAGCGTGACTCGGAAGAGGAACAACCTGCGCCTGCCCCAGTAGGCAGAAGGAGGCGTGCCCAGTATGCCCTGGCTTTGGCAAAGAGGCAACGCAGAGCACATACACTGGCTCAGTAGGAACCCTGGGAATGATACCCCCTCTGACTCACTCAAATAATAACAGGGATGCCTAAAATGACATGACCTGCTCACAAACATGTACAGGGAGTGCAATATGTGCATCCGACAGAGGCAGCCCTGCAGCACCACCTGAGGCATGAATGCCATGTGTTAAGTAATGTAACACCATGTACTATATGCACACCTGAGGACCATGACTAACATCCTACCCTCACCAAGCATCATGCCACAATATGACAATGAGATGATCAATTGCAATAATTGGCTGAAGTATTGCAGTTAGTCAAAGGGGATCCAATGTGTGCCAGCCTGGGATGACATGCTGAGCATGACATGATGCTCCACCTGCTAGGACTGGCATGCACCTATCAGTGCAGGCCGTATGGATACTGGCAAAGGCTGTTGTTACCCACAGCATGCCCTGAATAGGTAAGGCTCAAAACACACACCTACCTCCATAGGTATCAGAAGGGATAAGAACCTAGATGTAATGCTACCCAATGCCAGAAGTCTAAACAGCAAGATGCATGCAGTCTAAACTCACCCAGTATGGAGAATGTTGATATCTGTGCTGTAACAGAAAACTGGCTCAAGGCTCACTACAGCACCCTAACACTACCAGGTTACACTTCATACAGTGCTGTACAGCCTCAAAACATGGAACAAGCTACAAAAGGAGGGTGACTAGCAATAATTGTCAAGGATAACCACACTCTCATGTTGGTACCACACCAAGAAGCAGCATGGACTAGCCATGGTCAAGTAACAGTGGCTAAAACTGCCTCCCAGTTTATAGCCTGCTACAGACTACCGTCACAACACCAGGAACTGCACCTGGCCTATGTTGGAATGCATGAATATATCAAGTCCTCCAAACCAGATTATATTAGGTGACTGAAAATACCCAGACAT
This sequence comes from Protopterus annectens, assembly GCF_019279795.1. Taxonomy (NCBI): domain Eukaryota; kingdom Metazoa; phylum Chordata; order Ceratodontiformes; family Protopteridae; genus Protopterus; species Protopterus annectens. The sequence continues at coordinate 206,807,845 of NC_056741.1, forward strand.
AGACTGGGAGCATTATACTAGCTTCAAAACTGTTGGACAAAAGTTCATAGAATCCATAAACCAAAATGCCCAGGAACAACGTACCACTCCCATAAGAGGGGTAAGCATACTGGATGTGATAATCAGCAACATGGGTACTGGATGGCAAGATGAGAAGTGTATTGCTCACTGGTAAGACCAGACCATAGAGTAATCACACTAGATATACACATCCTGACCACAGTCCCTGGCCAGAAAACCACAGTGAAAAACATGTGTAAAGGAAAAGTTGCACTCCTCCAAACTAATGTGGAATCCATTAAAGGCCCTATGCAGGTGCAAAATATGGGCCACACCTCAGAACCTGTTATACAGTCATTCCATGAACACTGCCAGGAATGCTTGGATTATGCAATCCTAAATTAAAACAAGACACAATGCCATGCACACAGGCATCTGGCATGGTGGACTCCAGCCATTACCAAACCATGCAAGAGAATGAGGAAGCTACTACATGATAGAGCAAACATAAAAAAAGAAGTAATCACTGATCAGTAGTATGGCAATAAAATATGTCCACACATACAATCCACTAAGGCCAGCTACAACAAGTTGAATCTGTGAATCTTGAGGCAATGTTACACCTGCCCCAAGTACACAGACAACCCTCAACTCCCCCAAGAAATACAAATATATGTGAGAGATGCAACCATTTATCCAAACTGGAGGCTGAGCTCCCTCAACTCAGTACTCCCAAAACTAGTCAGGAGGAGAAGGTAACCACACACACCACAAACCCAGTCCCACATAGACCTATGACAACTGCAAACCAAATACATAAACACAGAAAAACATTCCCGGAGGCCCGAATTACAAACACACCACACCAACAGAGGCCTCCAAAGCAGACACCCAATCAAACAACCTCCAAACATACTGCATGCAACACATAGTACACAAAGCTGGTGTGCCAAACAGTCACAGGCCAGAAGGAGAAACAACATGCCTGATACAGTTGTAATAGGTGACTCCATAGTGAGACATGCTGCTGTCCCGCACACCAGACTGAACAAGGGAAAGGGTACAGTAAGCTGCCTGTAGGCTGCTACAATACGCCACATAACACAAGTATGCAGGTTACCCCAAAGCAAGTAGAAATATGATGCAGTCATAGTCCATGCTGGTGTGAATGACCTGAGATGTACCTCCCCGGACTACATGAAAAGAGACATAGATGAGCTCTCCAATTATGTAGTTCAGGCCGGTATGACACTGACCGTTTGCAGCATCCTACCCTCACCAAGAATAATGCCACAGTACAAACACAGAATGATCAGTTATAACAAGTGGCACAATTACTGGTGTCACTCCAAGGGGATCCAATGTCTGTCTGCTTGGGATGTCATGCTTGACAAGCCACGCAGCTGTTCCAGGGATGGCTTGCACCTGTTACCCCTGGTCGTCTGGATATTGGATAAGGCTTTTGCCACCTCCATAGAGCCTTTTGTAGGCAAGGCTGAAAAGACTAACCCACCACCCTAGAAAACATAAGTGGAAAGAAACATAAGGGTAATGCTGACCAATGCCAGATGTGTAAACCTCAATATGCATGCTCCTGAGGCCCTCCCCAGTAGGGAGAACATCAATGTCTGTGCAGTGACAGAAACCTGCTGCAAGCCTCCTGACAGCACACCAGCACTACCAGGTTATACCACATATCATGCGGTATGGCCCCAAAACCTGAAACAAAACATAAAGGGAGGGTGAGTATCCATATTCAGCACAGACACCCATACGTCCAGGTAACTGACAATGCACAAGACATTGGAGTCCACCCATGTGCAACAACCGTAGGCAAGACTGCTGTACAGTCTGTAGCATGCTACAGACCACACTTTCACACACAGGACCCCACCCAGCCGTCCTGAAGACACTGGACAGTATGAATGTCCCACCAAATACCAAACAAGGTACTCACAAATTACCACATAGGTGGTAAACCATTATGTATGGAAGGAGTAATCAGGGACCTAGGGACACAAGTGGACAGTAACCTGTTATGTGACACTCACATTGCCAGTGTGGCTAAGAAGACTGCCTATATTGCACACCATATCATGAAAGGATTCAAATCTACATCAACAGAGGTCATTGTGCCTCTATACTGTTCTCTTATCAGACCCATAATCTAGTACAATGCCTCATTTGGGATGTACCTTACCTGACACCTGCAGCAGTTAGAAAGACCTCAAAGGTACCTCACCAAGAGGATAAAGGGTCTCAAATATATGTCATATGCTGCCTGGCTGTAGACTCCCCAGCTGAATGCAGTCACATACTGCCTACACAGAGGCATTGTATGTCTGTTGTACAAGGCCATGTCCAACACAGGAGTAATGGACATGCTCCACCCCAGAAAACTCAAAGCCATCGGAGCTGTGAGAGTGAGAGATGTCAACCTCAACACATAATGAAATAGGATGTGATGGAGGGACAGATACATAACCCAGAGGCTCCCCACACCCTGGAACAGAATCCCACTCCATGTTAGGCAGAGCCCTCACTGACACTCTTCAACAGGAATCTTGCCAAGTGGATGGATGATCGTAGATTTACACTGGGGGTCTTCACTGTGTCACATCCAGACAGAAGCACAGCAAAGCAAATCATAAATGGCCATAATATTCACATAGCAAGGGGTGGCGAAAGCCACACACACTCTGGCTAGGCTTACAAATGCTCTAGGGTGGATAGCCTAGTATGAACCTATGAACATATGAAGATACAAATTGTACAGGACACTAAGGATAATCCCAAGGCTTCCTCAACTGATGGTAGGAACCGTGTTGGGAATTCACAGATATGCTCTGAATCACACAAATATTACAAACCACATACCAAACACACACACATATTGCCAACATACATCCTGACAGGTGCAGTGCAAACCGCTCCCCCCCCCCCAGAATGCAAAATATCTATCCCAGCAGACTGCTGGCCCCCTGACACTGCAGATGCTGAGGTAACAGCCAGCATCTACAAAGCAAAACACACAGCAGCAATGGTATGAGATGGTGTCCTTGGCTGAGTCCAACATGGACTCCAAGAAGAATGGAATGCCAAATCACACTACTGCTCAATGTCAGCCTTACCACAGGATATGTACCCAAAGAGCAGTGTACAACAACAGTGGTCATTCTCAACAAAGGTGTTGCCTGAATGGATACTGAAAACTACCACCCCAGAATCCTGAGAAGCTTGGCCTGCACAGCTATGGAAAGGATCAGCATGTACCGCAGACATAAAGATATTGGGGACCTACTGACACCGGACCCTACCCAGTGTGGCTTTCTTAAGTGCAGATCCTACCCCTAAACATGTTTGACTCATTTGAAACAGTTATTAAGGTCATTGATGAGGGCAATGTGGTCCACACAGCGTAGCTGGACCTTGCAAAGGCTTCCATACAATACCCTATGTGTTCATTATAGATATGCTCACCAGCTTAAATATAAACCCCTATGTCAGTAGAGGGGTTGCAAACCAGACCAAGGACAGAACTGACATGGTCAGACATGCTGCAGCCATGTCAGACTACAAACCAGATATAACTGGCATCCCACAAGGCTTGGTCCTGGGACCTCCCTCGTTTGGTATATATGTCCCATAGGTACAGGCCAACATGGAAGGACTGTGTCTGAACATGTTTGCAGAGGACTACAAACTGCCCACCATATCTGACCCTCCAGCTGACACAAGCATCCCACAATAGGTCCACATAGAAACAGACAACTGGTGCCATAGCCATGTCAGCAAGCTAATTGCAGAAAAGTGTATAGTCAACCCCCATGGATATACAGTAAGTGCCCACCAATTACCACATAGGTGTTAACCCATTACATACTTAACATGTAATGAGAGACCTGGGGACACAAGGTGATAGATATCCTGCACTGAACAAACATGTGGCTGTACTGTTTACAGAAACATACCATATACCCACCTAATCATGAAGGTTGTCAGATCTAGATAAGGGGAGGTCATTGTGGCTCTGCAGTCATCCTTCATCAACGTTACAATTGACTACAATAGCCCCTGTGGGATGTACCTCAGCAGACACCTCCATCAACTGTAAAGTCCCCAACAGTACCTCACCAGGAGTATCAAAGAGCTTGAACAGATGCCATGTGTTGCCTGATTAAACAAACTGCAGCTACACACACTGCCATACTGCCCACCCAGAGGCAAGCTGTGCCTGATGTATAAAGCCATGTCCAAGCTGGAATCAATAAACATGCTGCACCTTGTACAATCTGAATGGCAGTCAGCTATGCACATGAGAGACCTGAACCCCAGCACTGACATACGTACGACAAGCTGTACTGCATGATCCATAACACAGAAGCCACCCCCACTCATGAGTAAACTCCCAGTACAGGATATCCATAGAGTCACTCATCGATTCTCCTCAAGAGGAATATTGATGAGTGGATGGGAGATGGTAGGTTTACCCTGGGTATCACTGTTATGTCACAGGTAGACGGAGGCACAGTATACTAACCATGACATATGTCATGGCAAACTCCACTTACAATGTGTGTTGAAGGACAAACACACTCTCTGACTAGCATTAGAAATGGCCTAAGGCACATCGCTAGAGTTTGAAAATGTACACCTATGTTGTGGAATACACTACCAATGTTAGACAAGCCTGGTTTAAGTAGTTCATATCTGAACATAATGCAACATGGTCAGATGTGCACAACTGGCCTCTAACCAGGCTGTTGTGCTCTCTATGGAAATGTAAAGCAGTGATAGGACTAAAGCCCAGGATACTCTCCACCACAGTGAAAGTACTGAACCAGTACACTATATGGTACTACAGTGTTAGGTCAGTATGAAAGGATGTTGACAACTGTATGCAAAGTATCCCATGCAAACCCTGCAGGCACAATATAATCCCTGTTGTGTTCATACACAAAGCAGTTGGACAGTAACTACACAACATGACACACAACACACAACCATAAACGGGAGATATTTGTTGAAGTTCACACTAATCCACAAATCTGGTGGGCTGCAGAGTTCAACATATGGAAAGCTCACACTGGGCATGCTCGCACACTTTGATAAATGAGACATATGTCAGACAACATGCCATGGGAGGGCTGAACTGGGCATGCTCACACACTTAGGCCAAATCTCAGTTTAGCAGTTGGCCACACATATCTGGTATTTGTACGTGTTATTCCATGAACCAACCACATTACAGCAATCTGCCCAGTGCACACAGTTAAATGACTACAGAGACATACGTGATATAGTGGATCCCTCCCATATGCAAACATCTTCCACAGATACACAAGTTGTTCATACAAACAGGGAATGCTATGGTAATAAAGACCTGCAAACAGTCTATCAGCAACAAATAATGTGCATTTGACAATTAAACATATGGGTTTAGAGGTCAACACTAGGCTGTTTGCCCTAGGGCATGACAGCTTAGCCAGAGTGTGCTTGGCGTCTGCCTCCCCAGTACAGTAGGCTACTGCGCCACTGTAAAGTAGGTCACATAAGGCACCATGTGAGGCTAGTGTGTTGTGCCTCTGTCAAGCAGGGACACAGTGGAGATCCCAGGGTTTGAATTTGCTAAGCCACAGCCCTGTTGTTGGTGTGTGCTGGAAGAGGGTTGCTGAGGACCTCTAACAGTAAGTGGGCGTCAATAACAGACTGAGGGGGGCCTTATCTGCATTGTCTGGACAATTTCACTGTCATCACTGTGTCGTGATGATTATGAGGGATTGAAGTGTCATGCTGGTACTGTTCAGAGATGTCCTCCCTCTGTGAGCTACTGCTCTGCAATGTATTAGCTCACTCTGTCTGGTGGACAGCTCATATATGGCTGGTGTACATCTGACAGGTGTCCTGTTATGGAGCAGTCATGGGTATATTTGGGATAGCATGATCAATGCAAACCTTCCACATACCCATAGAATGCAATTGTCAAGGATAGACTATCCCTTGGTGGGCTGCTGTGTCTCCTTGGACTTCGGGGTGGAATTTCCTCATATTGTACACCCGGGTTCCTGTCCTTCCCTAACCTAAGAGGCCCTGTGGACATCCTTTAAACACCAGTATCCTGAATAGGATTAGACATCCTCTTAACAAAGACTGTCCTCCCAGAATTTTTTTGGAAAATTGTACACCCGGGTTCCTGTCCTTCCCTAACCTAAGAGGCCCTGTGGACATCCCATAAACACCAGTATCCTGAATAGGATTAGACATCCTCTTAACAAAGACTGTCCTCCCAGAATTTTTTTGGAAAATTGTACACCCGGGTTCCTGTCCTTCCCTAACCTAAGAGGCCCTGTGGACATCCTTTAAACACCAGTATCCTGAATAGGATTAGACATCCTCTTAACAAAGACTGTCCTCCCAGAATTTTTTTGGAAAATTGTACACCCGGGTTCCTGTCCTTCCCTAACCTAAGAGGCCCTGTGGACATCCTTTAAACACCAGTATCCTGAATAGGATTAGACATCCTCTTAACAAAGACTGTCTTCCCAGAATTTTTTTGGAAAATTGTACACCCGGGTTCCTGTCCTTCCCTAACCTAAGAGGCCCTGTGGACATCCTTTAAACACCAGTATCCTGAATAGGATTAGACATCCTCTTAACAAAGACTGTCCTCCCAGAATTTTTTTGGAAAATTGTACACCGGTTCCTGTCCTTCCCTAACCTAAGAGGCCCTGTGGACATCCTTTAAACACCAGTATCCTGAATAGGATTAGACATCCTCTTAACAAAGACTGTCCTCCCAGAATTTTTGGAAAATTGTACACCGGGTTCCTGTCCTTCCCTAACCTAAGAGGCCCTGTGGACATCCTTTAAACACCAGTATCCTGAATAGGATTAGACATCCTCTTAACAAAGACTGTCCTCCCAGAATTTTTTGGAAAATTGTACACCCGGGTTCCTGTCCTTCCCTAACCTAAGAGGCCCTGTGGACATCCTTTAAACACCAGTATCCTGAATAGGATTAGACATCCTCTTAACAAAGACTGTCCTCCCAGAATTTTTGGAAAATTGTACACCCGGTTCCTGTCCTTCCCTAACCTAAGAGGCCCTGTGGACATCCTTTAAGCACCAGTATCCTGAATAGGATTAGACATCCTCTTAACAAAGACTGTCCTCCCAGAATTTTTTTGGAAAATTGTACACCCGGGTTCCTGTCCTTCCCTAACCTAAGAGGCCCTGTGGACATCCTTTAAACACCAGTATCCTGAATAGGATTAGACATCCTCTTAACAAAGACTGTCCTCCCAGAATTTTTTTGGAAAGTATGTCCTATCATTGTACTGCTTAGCTTTACTCACCAGGACATATTTTTGCTCCCCTACCAGGTAAACCAGCAGCACCCCCCCTCTAGTTTGGCCTTTTTTGATCCCCTCTCCTTCCCTCCTTTATTTGCCTTTCGGCCTTATAATCCTCTCTCTCTACCCCGTCTCTTGTTCTTTATTCTTGGTAAACCCCCTGCTTGCTCTGTCTGATATTCTTTCCTAACCTGGCCACTAGGTGGCGACCTTCTTACCACAAATCCTACTATCATATCTTCGGAGTATCCCACTGAAATTCCTACTGTCCTTCTTGTTCCATAGTTTTACCACTGCCACTTGCTATTTCTCTCAGGAGCAACTCCTCTATCTTACCCAGTACTATTTCACTTACCCCCCACTTACCATACAATCTCCTCAAACTCTCTACTGTTGAGCTCACCCTTACCTTTACACCTGTTTTTCTCTTCTTGCCTGATTGTTTTCTGCAACTGGTCGTCTTGCTTTGTTTGACACCTGACTTTTTCCTCCTTTACTTTTTTCACGCTCTTGGTCCCCTCTTCCTCTCTTCCTGTTTCTTTGTGACTTTTCTTCTACTTGCCCGTCCCTTCCGTAACACCTACTGTACTTACTTTTCTATTTGCCTATTCCTTACCTTTCATCTATTGTGCTTACTCTTTTACTTGCCTTCCCTACCTTTCATCGACTGCGCCCCCCTCCTTTCAACTATCATCTCCTTCTCAGTACTATTTCTCTCCATGTTACATCTGCCTTTAGCTCTTACTCTAACACTTTTTTCCCTCCTCTTTTCCATCCTCACCATTTAGCTTCCTGATCCACGCTCTTACTACTGTTTTACTGTGCTGTACTTTCCTCTTCCTTCTTTTCTCTACCTGTCCCCTCCCCCTCCAGCTCCATTTCCGTTTCTATCCTACAAATACACCCGTCCTCCAGCCGTTTCCTCCCTATAGACTATCCCTTGGTGGGCTGCTGTGTCTCCTTGGACTTCGGGGTGGAGTTTCCTCATGTGAGTACTTGGTTTAGATGCATTTGTGTACTGTCCTGTTGAGGTTTCTCTTTTTGTAACAATCACAAATAGCCTAATTTGTCGGACTAGCTGTGTATACCTGTATAGATTTTGTGAGACTTGTATTAAGCCGATGTGAACCACGTGGAACGCCATTTTTCCATAGGAACTCTTGAAGGCGGTTTAATACCCCTTCTTCACTCCTCTTGGCCCTGCATCAATCCATCCTGCATGGTTGTTTAAACCGAAGATCTGCTTCCTCAGTTTCTTCTGAAACCAGCGATGCCTGTGCCTGTCCCCTGTCCTTATAATTAGTCAAACAGCCACAATGGTAGCTTTATTCTTTACCGCTTGCTGTAACCTTTAACTACTGTTGTGTTTTACTTCCTTTTAAAGACGCTCAATAGGCGCCTACTTGGAACCGGACTAGTGACTACAATTTACATAAGGGCGATGTCTTTAAAGGAGCTAATCTGTTACTTTTTGTAACCTTCTTACTACTAATGAATACTTGTATTTGGGCAATCAACGACACACTTAGTCAGACAGCCCAGTGGTAGCGTTCTTCACCGCTCACTGGTAGCGTGTCTTTGGGTGGATCGTAGTGCCTTCAGCGCCTTTACAAAGCTTACCTGCAGCGGTTTCGCTCGGCAGGCTTTTTTTCATTTTTTCTTAGTTTTTTCTGCCTAGCGACCTAGACCTACTCCTGTAACCTAGGCGTCCTGATGCTGAGGGGTTTCAGTAGTATTGTGATACATTATCGGACTATCATATGATGTGCCTACCACAGCGGTAGTCTACAATTGTTACACTCCTTGTAACTGTATATACCATTATATATCCCCCATAACCTTCACTATATCTGGTTTTCTCCCCTTGCTGCGACTTTTTGGCAGTGTCCCTTCCTAGGCAAGCCTCCACGTGGTCTCCCATAAAATATTACTGGCGTTCATGGTGAGTTATAGCGTACTAAAAGTTTCTAATTGCTAAAGTGTTTAATCTATGGAAATGTATTGCTCACTGATGATATTATAACTGCCTAGTAACTGTGCTGCATTTCGACCACGTATATTTGACCTACTCACTTTGAAGTAACATTATTTTATAACTCATATCCCCCTTGGGATCCTGTAATACTTAACCTTAGATCCTTGGCTATTTTTAATGCTATCTTTAGCCATATGTTGTGTAGAAACTGATTTGACTGCTTGATGCTTATGCTTAGTATTTGAACGTATCCAATCATTAGGATTGATGCTGTTTGCCTAAACGTTTTTTCTAGCTAGTAACTACTGTAAGGTTTGTACCTTGGGGGCCCCACTGTATGTCTTTAGCAGTCTAGCTTCTCTGCTTCATACAGCCTGCCCTAGGGTAAATCTCTGTACTGTCCTTGTCCTTTTTTTGGATTTAAAGCAAATGTGCTAGTTATGCTGTACACACATGATTGATTAACAAATTATTTTTCCTTTGCTTGTTTTTTCTTTTTCTCTCTACCTATTAACTATTAACAGATTGTACACCCGGGTTCCTGTCCTTCCCTAACCTAAGAGGCCCTGTGGACATCCTTTAAACACCAGTATCCTGAATAGGATTAGACATCCTCTTAACAAAGACTGTCCTCCCAGAATTTTTTTGGAAAGTATGTCCTATCATTGTACTGCTTAGCTTTACTCACCAGGACATATTTTTGCTCCCCTACCAGGTAAACCAGAACCCCCCCCTCTAGTTTGGCCTTTTTGATCCCTCCTTCCCTCCTTTTTTGCCTTCGTCCTTATAATCCTCTCTCTCTACCCCGTCTCTTGTTCTTTATTCTTGGTGAACCCCCTGCTTGCTCTGTCTGATATTCTTTCCTAACCTGGCCACAAGGTGGCGCCCTTCTTACCACAAATCCTACTATCATATCTTCGGAGTATCCCACTGAAATTCCTACTGTCCTTCTTGTTCCATAGTTTTACCACTGCCACTTGCTATTTCTCTCAGGAGCAACTCCTCTATCTTACCCAGTACTATTTCACTTACCCCCCACTTACCATACAATCTCCTCAAACTCTCTACTGTTGAGCTCACCCTTACCTTTACACCTGTTTCTCTCTTCTTGCCTGATTGTTTTCTGCAACTGGTCGTCTTGCTTTGACACCTGACTTTTTCCTCCTTTACTTTTTTCACGCTCTTGGTCCCCTCTCCTTCTCTTCCTGTTTCTTTGTGACTTTTCTTCTACTTGCCTGTCCCTTCCCTAACACCTACTGTACTTACTTTTCTATTTGCCTATTCCTTACCTTTCATCTATTGTGCTTACTTTACTTGCCTTCCCTACCTTTCATCGACTGCGCCCCCCTCCTTTCAACTATCATCTCCTTCTCAGTACTATTTCTCTCCATGTTACATCTGCCTTTAGCTCTTACTCTAACACTTTTTTCCCTCCTCTTTTCCATCCTCACCATTTAGCTTCCTGATCCACGCTCTTACTACTGTTTTACTGTGCTGTACTTTCCTCTTCCTTCTTTTCTCTACCTGTCCCCTCCCCCTCCAGCTTAATTTCCGTTTCTATCCTACAAATACACCCGTCCTCCAGCCGTTTCCTCCCTATAGACTATCCCTTGGTGGGCTGCTGTGTCTCCTTGGACTTCGGGGTGGAGTTTCCTCATGTGAGTACTTGGTTTAGATGCATTTGTGTACTGTCCTGTTGAGGTTTCTCTTTTTGTAACAATCACAAATAGCCTAATTTGTCGGACTAGCTGTGTATACCTGTATAGATTTTGTGAGACTTGTATTAAGCCGATGTGAACCACGTGGAACGCCATTTTTCCATAGGAACTCTTGAAGGCGGTTTACTACCCCTTCTTCACTCCTCTTGGCCCTGCATCAATCCATCCTGCATGGTTGTTTAAACCGAAGATCTGCTTCCTCAGTTTCTTCTGAAACCAGCGATGCCTGTGCCTGTCCCCTGTCCTTATAATTAGTCAAACAGCCACAACAGTAGCTTTATTCTTTACCGCTTGCTGGAACCTTTAACTACTGTTGTGTTTTACTTCCTTTTAAAGATGCTCAATAGGCGCCTACTTGGAACCGGACTAGTGACTACAATTTACATAAGGGCGATGTCTTTAAAGGAGCTAATCTGTTACTTTTTGTAACCTTCTTACTACTAATGAATACTTGTATTTGGGCAATCAATGACACACTTAGTCAGACAGCCCAGTGGTAGCGTTCTTCTTACCGCTCACTGGTAGCGTGTCTTTGGGTGGATCGTAAAGTGCCTTCAGCGCCTTTTTACAAAGCTTACCTCGCAGCGGTTTCGCTCGGCAGGCTTTTTTTCATTTTTTCTTAGTTTTTTCTGCCTAGCGACCTAGACCTACTCCTGTAACCTAGGCGTCCTGATGCTGAGGGGTTTCAGTAGTATTGTGATGCATTATCTGACTATCATATGATGTGCCTACCACAGCGGTAGTCTACAATTGTTACACTCCTTGTAACTGTATATACCATTATATATCCCCCATAACCTTCACTATATCTGGTTTTCTCCCCTTGCTGCGACTTTTTGGCAGTGTCCCTTCCTAGGCAAGCCTCCACGTGGTCTCCCATAAAATATTACTGGCGTTCATGGTGAGTTATAGCGTACTAAAAGTTTCTAATTGCTAAAGTGTTTAATCTATGGAAATGTATTGCTCACTGATGATATTATAACTGCCTAGTAACTGTGCTGCATTTCGACCACGTATATTTGACCTACTCACTTTGAAGTAACATTATTTTATAACTCATATCCCCCTTGGGATCCTGTAATACTTAACCTTAGATCCTTGGCTATTTTTAATGCTATCTTTAGCCATATGTTGTGTAGAAACTGATTTGACTGCTTGATGCTTATGCTTAGTATTTGAACGTATCCAATCATTAGGATTGATGCTGTTTGCCTAAACGTTTTTTCTAGCTAGTAACTACTGTAAGGTTTGTACCTTGGGGGCCCCACTGTATGTCTTTAGCAGTCTAGCTTCTCTGCTTCATACAGCCTGCCCTAGGGTAAATCTCTGTACTGTCCTTGTCCTTTTTTTGGATTTAAAGCAAATGTGCTAGTTATGCTGTACACACATGATTGATTAACAAATTATTTTTCCTTTGCTTGTTTTTTCTTTTTCTCTCTACCTATTAACTATTAATAGATTGTACACCTGGGTTCCTGTCCTTCCCTAACCTAAGAGGCCCTGTGACCAGTATCCTGAATAGGATTAGACATCCTATTAACAAAGACTGTCCTCCCAGAATTTTTTTGGAAAGTATGTCCTATCATTGTACTGCTTAGCTTTACTCACCAGGACATATTTTCGCTCCCCTACCAGGTAAACCAGCAGCCCCCCCCCTCTAGTTTGGCCTTTTTTGATCCCCTCTCTTTCCCTCCTTTATTTGCCTTTCGTCCTTATAATCCTCTCTCTCTACCCCGTCTCTTGTTCTTTATTCTTGATAAACCCCCTGCTTGCTCTGTCTGATATTCTTTCCTAACCTGGCCACTAGGTGGCGCCCTTCTTACCACAAATCCTACTATCATATCTTCGGAGTATCCCACTGAAATTCCTACTGTCCTTCTTGTTCCATAGTTTTACCACTGCCACTTGCTATTTCTCTCAGGAGCAACTCCTCTATCTTACCCAGTACTATTTCACTTACCCCCCACTTACCATACAATCTCCTCAAACTCTCTACTGTTGAGCTCACCCTTACCTTTACACCTGTTTCTCTCTTCTTTCCTGATTGTTTTCTGCAACTGGTCATCTTGCTTTGACACCTGACTTTTTCCTCCTTTACTTTTTTCACGCTCTTGGTCCCCTCTCCCTCTCTTCCTGTTTCTTTGTGACTTTTCTTCTACTTGCCTGTCCCTTCCCTAACACCTACTGTACTTACTTTTCTATTTGCCTATTCCTTACCTTTCATCTATTGTGCTTACTCTTTTACTTGCCTTCCCTACCTTTCATCGACTGCGCCCCCCTCCTTTCAACTATCATCTCCTTCTCAGTACTATTTCTCCCCATGTTACATCTGCCTTTAGCTCTTACTCTAACTCTTTTTTCCCTCCTCTTTTCCATCCTCACCATTTAGCTTCCTGATCCACGCTCTTACTACTGTTTTACTGTGCTGTACTTTCCTCTTCCTTTTTTCTACCTGTCCCTCCCCTCCAGCTCCATTTCCGTTTCTATCCTACAAATACACCCGTCCTCCAGCCGTTTCCTCCCTATAGACTATCCCTTGGTGGGCTGCTGTGTCTCCTTGGACTTCGGGGTGGAGTTTCCTCATGTGAGTACTTGGTTTAGATGCATTTGTGTACTGTCCTGTTGAGGTTTCTCTTTTTGTAACAATCACAAATAGCCTAATTTGTCGGACTAGCTGTGTATACCTGTATAGATTTTGTGAGACTTGTATTAAGCCGATGTGAACCACGTGGAATGCCATTTTTCCATAGGAACTCTTGAAGGCGGTTTAATACCCCTTCTTCACTCCTCTTGGCCCTGCATCAATCCATCCTGCATGGTTGTTTAAACCGAAGATCTGCTTCCTCAGTTTCTTCTGAAACAGCGATGCCTGTGCCTGTCCCCTGTCCTTATAATTAGTCAAACAGCCACAACGGTAGCTTTATTCTTTACCGCTTGCTGTAACCTTTAACTACTGTTGTGTTTTACTTCCTTTTAAAGATGCTCAATAGGCGCCTACTTGGAACCGGACTAGTGACTACAATTTACATAAGGGCGATGTCTTTAAAGGAGCTAATCTGTTACTTTTTGTAACCTTCTTACTACTAATGAATACTTGTATTTGGGCAATCAACGACACACTTAGTCAGACAGCCCAGTGGTAGCGTTCTTCTTACTGCTCACTGGTAGCGTGTCTTTGGGTGGATCGTAAAGTGCCTTCAGCGCCTTTTTACAAAGCTTACCTCGCAGCGGTTTCGCTCGGCAGGCTTTTTTTCATTTTTTCTTAGTTTTTTCTGCCTAGCGACCTAGACCTACTCCTGTAACCTAGGCGTCCTGATGCTGAGGGGTTTCAGTAGTATTGTGATACATTATCGGACTATCATATGATGTGCCTACCACAGCGGTATTCTACAATTGTTACACTCCTTGTAACTGTGTATACCATTATATATCCCCCATAACCTTCACTATATCTGGTTTTCTCCCCTTGCTGCGACTTTTTGGCAGTGTCCCTTCCTAGGCAAGCCTCCACGTGGTCTCCCATAAAATATTACTGGCGTTCATGGTGAGTTATAGCGTACTAAAAGTTTCTAATTGCTAAAGTGTTTAATCTATGGAAATGTATTGCTCACTGATGATATTATAACTGCCTAGTAACTGTGCTGCATTTCGACCACGTATATTTGACCTACTCACTTTGAAGTAACATTATTTTATAACTCATATCCCCCTTGGGATCCTGTAATACTTAACCTTAGATCCTTGGCTATTTTTAATGCTATCTTTAGCCATATGTTGTGTAGAAACTGATTTGACTGCTTGATGCTTATGCTTAGTATTTGAACGTATCCAATCATTAGGATTGATGCTGTTTGCCTAAACGTTTTTTCTAGCTAGTAACTACTGTAAGGTTTGTACCTTGGGGGCCCCACTGTATGTCTTTAGCAGTCTAGCTTCTCTGCTTCATACAGCCTGCCCTAGGGTAAATCTCTGTACTGTCCTTGTCCTTTTTTTGGATTTAAAGCAAATGTGCTAGTTATGCTGTACACACATGATTGATTAACAAATTATTTTTCCTTTGCTTGTTTTTTCTTTTTCTCTCTACCTATTAACTATTAACAGATTGTACACCCGGGTTCCTGTCCTTCCCTAACCTAAGAGGCCCTGTGGACATCCTTTAAACACCAGTATCCTGAATAGGATTAGACATCCTCTTAACAAAGACTGTCCTCCCAGAATTTTTTTGGAAAGTATGTCCTATCATTGTACTGCTTAGCTTTACTCACCAGGACATATTTTTGCTCCCCTACCAGGTAAACCAGCAGCCCCCCCCCCTCTAGTTTGGCCTTTTTTGATCCCCTCTCCTTCCCTCCTTTATTTGCCTTTCGTCCTTATAATCCTCTCTCTCTACCCCGTCTCTTGTTCTTTATTCTTGGTGAACCCCCTGCTTGCTCTGTCTGATATTCTTTCCTAACCTGGCCACTAGGTGGCGCCCTTCTTACCACAAATCCTACTATCATATCTTCAGAGTATCCCACTGAAATTCCTACTGTCCTTCTTGTTCCATAGTTTTACCACTGCCACTTGCTATTTCTCTCAGGAGCAACTCCTCTATCTTACCCAGTACTATTTCACTTACCCCCCACTTACCATACAATCTCCTCAAACTCTCTACTGTTGAGCTCACCCTTACCTTTACACCTCTTTCTCTCTTCTTGCCTGATTGTTTTCTGCAACTGGTCGTCTTGCTTTGACACCTGACTTTTTCCTCCTTTACTTTTTTCATGCTCTTGGTCCCCTCTCCCTCTCTTCCTGTTTCTTTGTGACTTTTCTTCTACTTGCCTGTCCCTTCCCTAACACCTACTGTACTTACTTTTCTATTTGCCTATTCCTTACCTTTCATCTATTGTGCTTACTCTTTTACTTGCCTTCCCTACCTTTCATCGACTGCGCCCCCCTCCTTTCAACTATCATCTCCTTCTCAGTACTATTCTCTCCATGTTACATCTGCCTTTAGCTCTTACTCTAACACTTTTTTCCCTCCTCTTTTCCATCCTCACCATTTAGCTTCCTGATCCACGCTCTTACTACTGTTTTACTGTGCTGTACTTTCCTCTTCCTTCTTTTCTCTACCTGTCCCTCCCTCCAACTCCATTTCCGCTTCTATACTACAAATACACCCGTCCCCTAGCCGCTTCCTCCCTATAGACTATCCCTTGGTGGGCTGCTGTGTCTCCTTGGACTTCGGGGTGGAATTTCCTCATGTGAGTACTTGGTTTAGATGCATTTGTGTACTGTCCTGTTGAGGTTTCTCTTTTTGTAACAATCACAAATAGCCTAATTTGTCGGACTAGCTGTGTATACCTGTATAGATTTTGTGAGACTTGTATTAAGCCGATGTGAACCACGTGGAATGCCATTTTTCCATAGGAACTCTTGAAGGTGGTTTAATACCCCTTCTTCACTCCTCTTGGCCCTGCATCAATCCATCCTGCATGGTCGTTTAAACCGAAGATCTGCTTCCTCAGTTTCTTCTGAAACCAGCGATGCCTGTGCCTGTCCCCTGTCCTTATAATTAGTCAAACAGCCACAACGGTAGCTTTATTCTTTACCGCTTGCTGTAACCTTTAACTACTGTTGTGTTTTACTTCCTTTTAAAGACGCTCAATAGGCGCCTACTTGGAACCGGACTAGTGACTACAATTTACATAAGGGCGATGTCTTTAAAGGAGCTAATCTGTTACTTTTTGTAACCTTCTTACTACTAATGAATACTTGTATTTGGGCAATCAACGACACACTTAGTCAGACAGCCCAGTGGTAGCGTTCTTCTTACCGCTCACTGGTAGCGTGTCTTTGGGTGGATCGTAAAGTGCCTTCAGTGCCTTTTTACAAAGCTTACCTCACAGCGGTTTCGCTCGGCAGGCTTTTTTTCATTTTTTCTTAGTTTTTTCTGCCTAGCGACCTAGACCTACTCCTGTAACCTAGGCGTCCTGATGCTGAGGGGTTTCAGTAGTATTGTGATACATTATCGGACTATCATATGATGTGCCTATCACAGCGGTAGTCTACAATTGTTACACTCCTTGTAACTGTATATACCATTATATATCCCCCATAACCTTCACTATATCTGGTTTTCTCCCCTTGCTGCGACTTTTTGGCAGTGTCCCTTCCTAGGCAAGCCTCCACGTGGTCTCCCATAAAATATTACTGGCGTTCATGGTGAGTTATAGCGTACTAAAAGTTTCTAATTGCTAAAGTGTTTAATCTATGGAAATGTATTGCTCACTGATGATATTATAACTGCCTAGTAACTGTGCTGCATTTCACCACGATATTTGACCTACTCACTTTGAAGTAACATTATTTTATAACTCATATCCCCCTTGGGATCCTGTAATACTTAACCTTAGATCCTTGGCTATTTTTAATGCTATCTTTAGCCATATGTTGTGTAGAAACTGATTTGACTGCTTGATGCTTATGCTTAGTATTTGAACATATCCAATCATTAGGATTGATGCTGTTTGCCTAAACATTTTTTCTAGCTAGTAACTACTGTAAGGTTTGTACCTTGGGGGCCCCACTGTATGTCTTTAGCAGTCTAGCTTCTCTGCTTCATACAGCCTGCCCTAGGGTAAATCTCTGTACTGTCCTTGTCCTTTTTTTGGATTTAAAGCAAATGTGCTAGTTATGCTGTACACACATGATTGATTAACAAATTATTTTTCCTTTGCTTGTTTTTTTTCTCTCTACCTATTAACTATTAACAGATTGTACACCCGGGTTCCTGTCCTTCCCTAACCTAAGAGGCCCTGTGGACATCCTTTAAACACCAGTATCCTGAATAGGATTAGACATCCTCTTAACAAAGACTGTCCTCCCAGAATTTTTTTGGAAAGTATGTCCTATCATTGTACTGCTTAGTTTTACTCACCAGGACATATTTTTGCTCCCCTACCAGGTAAACCAGCAGGCCCCCCCCTCTAGTTTGGCCTTTTTTGATCCCCTCTCCTTCCCTCCTTTATTTGCCTTTCGTCCTTATAATCCTCTCTCTCTACCCCGTCTCTTGTTCTTTATTCTTGGTAAACCCCCTGCTTGCTCTGTCTGATATTCTTTCCTAACCTTGCCACTAGGTGGCGCCCTTCTTACCACAAATCCTACTATCATATCTTCGGAGTATCCCACTGAAATTCCTACTGTCCTTCTTGTTCCATAGTTTTACCACTGCCACTTGCTATTTCTCTCAGGAGCAACTCCTCTATCTTACCCAGTACTATTTCACTTACCCCCCACTTACCATACAATCTCCTCAAACTCTCTACTGTTGAGCTCACCCTTACCTTTACACCTGTTTCTCTCTTCTTGCCTGATTGTTTTCTGCAACTGGTCGTCTTGTTCTTCCCCGCTCCGTTCACTCCGCTCCCCACCCTACCCCCAATTCCCACCCACCCCCAGGGGTCCTACCTTTAAACTTACTAGGACACACCCCTAATTAGCTAACTACCTATCACTATTCCTGTACATCTACCAATCAACTCCTTACTCTTACAACCACACCCTCTCTCCAGAATCTTATCTAAACTACCTCACCCTATTATTACATACCGTGCAGTCCTACACTTACTAGCCTCACACTCTATACAAACATGCCTTTAACCCTTAACTCAATCTTTCCTCTTCTTCTCCTTAACATCCTGCTTTACTACTACACTCTTAACTCCTACGAATATCTTAGGCTTAACCAAGCTCCTGTATTAGCCAAACATACTACTACTACACTTCCTCTACCTGAACAAACCCATATTAATATACTGTCAACCTGTCCCTACCTTCCCCCTCTCTACCATAAAGTACACCATTACAGATTCACAACCAACAAACGGTTCTATCTAATACCCATCAAATTCACAAAAGTCTTTCAAACCCCACAAACTCTTTTACTGATACATGGGGACATCCACCCCAACCCCGGTCCCTATACCCTCCTCAATCACTCCCCTTCAAACCAAACTGCTAACTATTCTAGCTCACCCTTCTCCACTGACTCCCTCTCTATTGCTCACCTAAATATTCATAGCATTAACAACAAAGTCACACAACTCCATGCCTTAATTGACTTCTACGCCTTTGATATCCTCTGTCTCTCTGAAACCTGGCTTAAACCCAGTACCAAAGACAATGAATTCACTCCCCCAGGCTTTAGCACCTTAAGGCAAGATCGTCTGAATAAAAAGGGTGGAGGAGTGGCCCTCCTATACAAATCCCAACTTCAGGTAGCCTTAATTGACTCCTTGCCCCCCTCCCCAGCAAATGCTGAAATACTTTGTACCAAACTCCAAGTTAATAAATCCAAAGCTATAAACATAATATGTTCCTACATCCCCCCAGGTAAGAACATCAACACCCTAGAAAATATCCTAAGCTGGGTCTCCTGTAGCTTTCCCCAAGAAACCATAATCTTAGGTGACTTCAATATTGACTGGAACTCCTGCATATCCCCCACACCCACCATTCACCTTAATCTCTTTAACTTTCATCAAACCATCAACTCCCCTACTAGAATACACAAATCCACCCACAAACAAACCATTCTAGACTGGATACTGACCAACAACAATCCCCTCTCCTATAAAACAGGAATACTCCCTGACAATATCAGCGACCACCTCCTTACCTTTATCACTAAACAAAAATTCAACAATCCCAAGCTAACTACTTATCGTACCAAATACAACAAAACAGAATTCAACCTTGCATCCTTTAAAAATGAACTCAAGGAATATAACTGGTCAACTCTAAAATACCTCCCAATAGATGAAGCAGTAACCCATTTCAACAATACCTTCCTACAAATTCTAAACCAGCATGCCCCATCCCGCTTAGTCAGAGTCAGTTCCAAAGCAGCCCCATGGCTCTCTAAAAGAACTAAACAAACTATGCGAGCTAGAAATAAACTATGGTCTAAATGGAGGTCCACAAAAAACCCTATTGACCATCAAAACTTCAAACATCTGAGAAACAAAACAAAGAAACTTACCTATCTGGATAAGAAAAACTACCACTTTCAATATCAACAAAACCAAAACCAAAACCCAAAACAATTTTGGTCAGGAATAAACAAACTACTCCATCCAGGCAACACCAAAACACCCACCCCAACTAGCCTAGCACAAACCCAACCTAACATAATAGCCAACACTTTCAACAACTTCTTCTCTCAAACAGTCACCTCACTTGCAAGCACTATGACCCCCCCCATCCCTACAAATTACCCCCACTCAAAACAGCACCCACATGCTAAAGTTTAATACTGTCTCAACAACCTATATACGTAAACTACTATCTAAACTCAAACCCTGCACCCCTTCTGCCGACAAGCTTCCAGCTGAATATCTGCAACTAGCTGCATCCGAAATAGCCTACCCAGTCTCCATCTTAATAAACAGAACTATAACTGAATCCAAAATCCCATCCTGTTGGAAAATCTCCCATATTTTTCCCCTCCATAAAGGAGGAAACTCCAACGAACTCTCCAATTTTCGGCCTATTGCCCTTCTATCTCCTCTATCCAAAATAATGGAACGCTGCATTCACCATCAACTTCTACATTATCTCTTGAATAACAACTTGCTTGTAGACTCACAACATGGTTTTAGACCCCACCACAGTACTTCAACTGCCCTTCTCTCCTTCACTGACACTATCAATAAAACCGCAATAACAACCTATTCTCCTCTGCACTATTCTTGGACCTCTCAAAAGCTTTCGATATGGTCAACCATCAACTTCTCCTCGATACCTTACAAGCCCTCTCACTTGATTCACAAGCATTACAGTGGTTTGACTCATACTTGACTAATAGAAAACAAGCAGTCCTCTGGGACAACCATCTATCCTCTCAACTCCCAGTTACTATTGGCGTCCCACAAGGATCCATCCTAGGTCCCCTACTTTTCTCTATTTTCATAAATAACCTGCCCACTTCCCTCCCGACATCCACTTGTATACAGTATGCAGATGATTCCACTCTCATCTGCTCTGCTTCTTCCCCAGCAGAACTCCACTCTGCTACCCAATTGGTCTTCACTGCAGCAGAAAAATGGTTTCAACATATCTGTCTCCTATAAATCCCAAAAAAAACAAACTACTACTTTTCACCCCAACCTTTAAATCCACCCCAATCACTTTTTCCATTGTATCCTGTAATGGCACTGTCATCAAACCTGACTATTCCACTAAACTGCTAGGTGTCACCATAGATAATCAGCTAAATTTTAACTATCACATTGACTTAACTATCAAGACAGTCAATAAAAAGATTGGTGCCCTTTACAGACTTAAGCCCTTTCTTACTGCTACTTCTCGAGTGGCTCTCGCCCAAACTCACCTCATTTCTACATTAATGTATGCCTCTCCTTCCTTTATCAACATATCTAAAGCTAATCTTCAGAAACTGAATACTGCTTACCACAGTATAGCCAGATTTGCCACTGGCTCTCTATTCCAAACTCATCACTGTCTTAACTTAAAGAAACTAAACTGGTTGGAACTTCCAAACCTAATACTCCTACAGCAACTGATCATCACTTTTAAAATTCTACATTACCCCTCCAACACACCCATACTAAATAAACTCATCACACCTTATAAAAATCTCACTACACTTAGATCAGCCAACAAGCTACTAGTTACTACCTTGAAATCTCATAATAAATCAGGTGATTCCTTATTTGCAAACACTATTGGTTCATATTGGAATAAACTTCCCACAGAACTGACCTCCCTAGGCTCATGTCACCTTTTCAAAAAACAGATGAAAACTCACCTACTAATTCACTGGCTATGCCCCTGCTCCAATCCCGACTGAGCTCAGCAAATTTATTACTCTCTCCAGTCTGCTCCTGTGTACTTTTGCTCTTCTGTTCTAAATTAGACTGACTCCCACAGTCACCTTTTTTGTACCATCACTCTCTTGCTCTAATTTCTGTTTGACTCCCCCTCTCACCATCTGTTTTTCTGTCTCTTGCATCTTTTAGCTGACCTCCTATAATCCTGCTACCTTTTTGCACTCATCACTATCTTTGTTTCCCCCTCTCCTTTTCCTACTGGCTACTCCTTAGCCTTACTAAGTCCATAATACCTGTACCAAACAAAACTGTACTTTTTCAACATTCTGTTTACTTCATTTCTGCCTTTTCCTTATCTCTAACTACATAATATCTGTTACAATACCAACCTGCATATTTAACACTGTATATTAACCATTTTCATGCTTTTTGCCAATACCTGATTTGTTGTCATGACTAGTGACTAGTGATATTTTTTTAACTTTAAATTGTATTTTATGATACTGGAGCTTTTCTCCGCAGCCCCTTAACTGAATTTTGATTGTCATTCTAGTCAGACTAGTCCAGGAAAACTGTATATGCATTTGTATTTTGACTTATTACATTATTTTTATTGTTAGTTTAATAGTGACTTCGTAA
This sequence comes from Protopterus annectens, assembly GCF_019279795.1. Classification (NCBI taxonomy): domain Eukaryota; kingdom Metazoa; phylum Chordata; order Ceratodontiformes; family Protopteridae; genus Protopterus; species Protopterus annectens. Next base: position 206,830,361 of record NC_056741.1, read on the forward strand.
ACTCTAGTGTCTTAGTCTGATAGTGGAGCTTTTCTCCTCGGGCCTCTGCTGAAAATGGACATGTATCCAGCCAGACTAGCCCGGTTAACAAATGTAAAATAAAAATAAAAATAAAAATAAAATTATGCAGAGTGGCCTGTATACTCCCCCAGCATGGGTCCTTTGAAGTCTTCAACCCCAGTCTTCACAAGTGTAAAGTCTGCTTTTGATAAATACAGTTGGTTTGCAGTGACAACATTGTCTGGGGGTGGGGATGGGATATGGATGGCCAGGGAAAGGTGGGTATAGTCAGATATCAACAATGGTGGTCTACCTCTGGTGTGGAACAGTGAGTACCCATGTTGTAGATGGTCAGGTGCAATATGTGTTCCCCCTTGTGGCTGTGGTGAGTGGTTCTGCCATAGCACATGGACTCACAAATTGTAGTGGCTGTAGGGTAATGTTGTAGAGGCCTGAGTAGTTCCCACACACAATATGCCTGTACCTGACGTTAACAACTGGAATGGTGTATGTGAACACCTGCATATCTTGGCACTGTTCCCAGGGAAGCAAAGTGTGTGTCCTGGATGTGGGAGGAGTGGTCAAGACTGGTTGTGTTGTGTGTTACAGGTCCTGTGGTCACGAAGCATGGTATAAAACATAACCTGCCAGTGTGATGTGCATATCTGACCCTGACGTAGGTGGCTGCAAATGCATATATATGCTATCCCCCACCTGACAGGTAGTACTAGATGTACATACCTCTGTAGAAATAATGATGTCAGCACCCTATAAATACTGCAGGTGCAGAACAGATGCCCAGTAATGCGGAAAGTGCACTCTTCTAATGCGTCTCCTTCAAGTGTCATAATATAGTTAGGTAAGGGTTTGAATCCTGCAAATGCTCAGTGTGTGTGGAGGGGGTTAGTGTGTGTTTAAGACTGTATGAAAGAAATATCCCTTTTGGCAACTAGGAGAACACACTACAGGATGCACATTCCCCTTTCTAAACACTGCTGATGTCAGCACCCTATAAGTAAAGCAGGAGAAGAAAAACCTTCCAGTAATCTGAATAGCTTGCTCCGCTAATGTGTCCATTTCGAATGTCATAACATAGTTAAGTAGGGCTTTGAATCCTGCAAATGCCCAGTGTGTGTGGTGGGGGTTAGTGTGTGTGCAAGTCTGTATGAAAGAAATATCCCTTTTGGCAACTAGGAGAACACACTACAGGATGCACATTCCCATTTCTAAACACTGATGATGTCAGCACCCTATAAGTACAGCAGGAGAAGATAAACCTCCCAATAATGTGAATAGCGTGCTTCACTAATGCGTCTGTCTCAAGTGTCATAACATAATTAGGTAGGGGTTTGAATCCTGCAAATGCGCAGTGTGTGCGGAGGGGGTTAGTGTGTGTGCAAGTCTGTATGAAAAAAATATCCCTTTTGGCAACTAGGAGAACACACTACAGGATGCACATTCCCCTTTCTAAACACTGATGATGTCAGCACCCTATAAGTACAGCAGGAGAAGAGGAACCTCCCAGTAATGTGAATAGCATGCTTTGCTAATGCATCCATCTTGAGTGTCATAACATAGTTAGGTAGGGGTTTGAATCTTGCAAATACTCATTGTGTGTGGAGGGGGTTAGGGTGTGTGTAAGTCTGTATGAAAGAAATATCCCTTTTGGCAACTAGGAGAAAACACTACAGGATGCACATTCCCCTTTCTAAACACTGATGATGTCAGCACCCTATATGTACAGCAGGAGAAGGGAAACCTCCCAATAATGTGAATAGTGCACTCCACTAATGCGTCTGTCTCGAGTGTCATAACATAGTTAGGTAGGGTTTGAATCCTGCAAATGCTAAGTATGTATGGAGGGGATTAGTGGGTGTGCAAGTCTGTATGAAAGAAACGTCCCTTTTGGCAACTAGGAGAACACACTACAGCATGCACATTCCCCTTTCTAAACACTGATGATGTCAGCACCCTATAAGTACAGCAGAAGAAGAAAAACCTTCCAGTAATGTGAATAGCGTGCTCCGCCAATGTGTCCGTCTTGAGTGTCCTAGCATAGTTAGGTAGGAGTTTAAATCCTGCAAATCGCATGTGTGTGTGGGAGAGGGTAACAGTAGTGTGTGTGCAATTACATGTGTGAGAGAACTGACCCTTTTGCTAACCAGTACAACACACCAGCTGCTGCATATTCCAATCTCTACACAGAGATGATGTCAGCACCCTACAAGTAGAGTGGAAGAGGGCATATCTCCCAGTAATGCAAATAGCACGCTCTGCTTCTCACTACTGTCATAGCACAGTTAGTTATGGCTTTGAATTCCAGACATGCCACGTGTGTTTTTGTCACACAGAATGCCCATGTGTGTGGGTTGTTGTTCACAATAATGCATAACATCGATTAAAACAGTAATGGCAATGGACACAGATGATGTATGTGTGCTCCAAATACACATATGTACCTGTGACCTTCAATAGTTACCATGTCTGATGCCTGCCACGTGAATACATGGTATTTGCACTGGATAACATTATGACTGTGGTCTTCTGTGTGGGTGCTGCATCTGGTATGTGTATATACAGTGTGATATGTAGATGGTATCAACCTAGCAGCGAGGGATACACATCTGCTCTGGGGCATATAGTCTACATGTTGTTGATGAACAGGTGCTGCATGTTTTCACCTGTTGTGGGAGTGGTAACAAGTTGTTCCATAGCAATGCAGTGAGTACATGCTAGGAACCTTTCAGCTAGGGTGTTGTAGCTACAGTAATTCATCAGCATTCAGTAATACGTCAGCATTCCTGGTGAGGGTATGATGCCAACCAAGGTCAGGGTCATACCAGCCTGTGCCACATGCTCAGAGAGCCCTTCCATGTTCCCTATCATGTAGTCCAGGGAGGTACATCACAGGTCAGCCATAGTGGCATGGACAATGACTGAGTCATATGTGTCCATGCCTCTGACTGACCTGTATGCTTGTGTTATGTGGTGGACCATAGTGCCCCATGGGCATATCACTGTGACCTTCACATTGTCCAGCCTGGTGAGCGTGACCTCACTGTACCGGACAATAAAGTTACCTAACACAACTGTAGCAGGTGTGTTGTCTAGTCATACAGGCTGTGACTGTTTGGCACAAAGGATTTGTGTGCTATGTGTTATGCGTGATGTGTTCTGGCATAACGTATTCCTGTATGTCAGCTACAGAGGTGTTTGCCGCTCAGGCACGATGCTATTCTTAGGCTCCATGAATGGCCTAGTGTGTTCACGTGCTTGTATTGCTGTCAGTGTAGGTCTACATCAGACTGGTATTTTAGTCACTGTAGTATTTCATGCCACCTGACAGGTTATGCCAGTACTGGGTTCAGAGTGCTTAGTCCCCAGTTTGGCTATGTGGATCCATCTCATAGATGTGTTGTACGTCTGTGTGTAGGGGAGAGGGTTGACTGTGTACATGTGGCAGCTGTGACATTGCCACATGACCCACATATTCCACAACTGTACCATAGAGGTGACTGACAACTGACCTTTGCACATGCTACCATAGTATTGTGATTGCCATGGTGATTAACAGCACATAGGGCCAATGGGGAACAAGGTACATAGGTTCATAGGTTCATAGGTTCATACTAGGCTATCTGCCCTAGGGCATTTATAAACCTAGCCAGAATGTGTTTGGCAGTCGCCATCCATTGTAAATTTATCTTGCTATGCCCTTTTTCGAGGTTAGTATACTGTGCCTCTGTCTAACAGTGACACAGAAGTGATACCCGGGGTAAACCTACGATGTCCCATCCACTCATCAAGATTCCTCTTGAAGAGAGTAAATGAGGGACTCTGCCTAACCTGGACTGGGATTTTATTCCAGAGTGAAGGGAGCCACTGGGTTATGAATCTGTCCCTCCAGCATGTCCTATTTATTTCAGTGCTGAGGTTCAGGTCTCTCAAGCATGTAGCTCGATGGGATTTGGATATTCTGAGGTGCAGCATGCCCATTAATTCTGAGTTTGACATGGCTTTATACATCAGGCACAGATCACATCTGAACAGGCGGTATGCCACTGAGTAGAGCTGGAGTTTCTTTAACCGGTCAGCATATGGCATATGTTTGAGTACTTTGATCCTCTTGGTGAGGTACTTTTGGGGTCTTTCCAGTTGCTGCAGGTGTCTGGTAAGGTACATCCCAACAGGGGCATTGTACTCAATTATGGGCCTGATGAGGGATGAGTAAAGAGGCACAATGTCCTCCCCTGATCTAGATGTGAATCCCTTCATGATGAGGTGGGCTATATAAAATGTTTTTCTAACCACTTTGGCCACGTGGTTGTCAAATGAGAGATTGCTATCAACTTGGGTCCCCAGGTCCCTAATTACTTCTTCTGTACTTAATGGATTACCACCTATGTGGTACATTGTGGGCACTTTGTTTTTGCCAAAGGGGATGACTATACACTTTTTGGCATTCAGCTTGAGGCCAAGGCTCTGGCACAAGTTGTCTGTTTCTATGAGGCCCTTTTGGAGGATGCTTGTGTTGGCTGGAGAGTCAATTATGGCGGTCAGTTTGCAGTCATCTGCAAATTTGGTGAGCCATAGTCCTTCCATGTTGGCCTGTACCTCCGATAAATATACACCGAACAATAGAGGTCCCAGGACTGAGCCTTGTGGGACACCACTTGTAACTGGTTTGGAGTCTGGCATGGCTCCAGCAATTCTAACCATGTGGGTTCTGTCCTTGAGCCAGTGTGCAATCCACCTAGTGACATAGGGGTTTATATTTAAGCTGGTGAGCTTCTCTAGAATGCCCAAGTGGGGTATTGTATCAAAGGCTTTTGCGAGGTCCAGGTAGGCTGTGTGGACCACCTTCCCCTCGTCAATGGCCTTGGTGACTGTTTCAAAGAAATCAAACAGGTTTGAGAGGGAGAATCTGCCCTTAACAAAGCCAAACTGGGTATGATCCAGTGTCTGTAGGTTCCCAATATCTTTATTTATGAGGTTCATGATGATCCTTTCCATAGATTTGCAGACCAAGCTAGTCAGGCTTATGGGGCAATAGTGTCCAGGATCCGTTGAGGCACCACCTTTCTGTAGAGGGACCACTGTTGCTGTACGCCACTCTTTGGCCACATATCCTGTAGTAAGGCTGGGACTGAACAGTAGTTTTATGTTTGGGTGTAGCTCTTCTTGGAGTTCATGTAGGACACAGCCCGGGACACTGTCTGGTCCCATTGATGCAGTGTTTATTGCTTTGGAGAGGGCGGCTCTTACCTGAGCATCTGAGATGTCAGGGGGGCAGCACTCTGCTGGGATAAATATTTGCCCTTTCGGTGTGGGGGGGTGGAGAAGTTTGCGCTGAACCTGTCAGCTAGGATGTTGGCAATGTCTGTGGGTTTGGTGTTTCTATTGACATTTTGGACTACCTCTGAGCATATCTGGGAATTACCACCCAGGTTCCTAAAATAACTAAAAAAAGCCTTGTGATGATGCTTAGTGTCCTGTGCAATTTTCTCTCGAAGCTGGCCTTAGACAATCTTATGAGTGCCCGTAGTTTTTTTGTTAATACTGTTCAGTGATGCCTTCCCTTTTTGGGATTTTGCTGTATCATTTAGTAGCTTCCTCCTTCTATTGTATAGTTTGTTTATGGCTGGGGTCCACCAGACAGGACGTCTGCCTTTGGAGGATTAGGTCTTGGTTTTATTCGGGATCGCATGATCCATGCATTCCTGAAGGTGTCCATAGAATGCATTTATAGAGGAATCTGCGGTCTGGTCTGTATTTTCCACAGGCCCAGGGGCTTTGAAGGTTTCCACCTCAGTTTTGAGGAGTGTGAATTTGCTTTAGAGAAGTTGTTCACTGTGGTTTTCTGGGCAGGGAGGTGGGTCGGGATGTGAATATCCATTGAGATTAGTTTATGGTCTGATCTTACCAGTGAGGGATACACTTCTGGTCTGGAGCATAGAGTCCCCATGTTGGTGATGATCAGATCCAGTATGTTTTCCCTTCTTGTGGGAGTGGTAACAAGTTGTTCCATAGTATTTGAGTTCATATATTCTAGGAATCTTTGGGCTAGGGTGTTGGAGCTAGAGTCATGCTCCCAGTCTATGTTTGGGTAGTTGAAGTCGCCCAATATAATGGTGTTTGGAGAGACCTTCATGTTTTCCACTGTTCTCAGGAAGGCAGAGTGCGGTTTTTGGGTTTGTGAGGGTGGCCTGTAGCAGGCTATAACCAGGAAGGCAGTTTTACCCATTGTTAGTCGCACATGGATAGTCTCTGATGCTTGGTGCTTTGCCACCAACCTGGAGGTGTGGGTATCTTTGATGAATATCAATACTCCCCCTCGTTTATGTGGTTCGGTCCAAGTTTTGGGGCTAAAAAGCATGGTATGAAGTATAACCTGATAGTGCTGGTGTGCTCTCAGGAGCCCTGAACCAGGTATCTGTTACTGCACAGATATCAATGTTCTCCATGCTAAGGAGAGTTTTGAGTGCATGCATCTTGAGGTTTAGACTTTTGGCGTTGAGTAGCATTACTCTTAGTTTCTTATCCCTTGTGATACCTATGAAGGTGGGTTTGTCATTTGAGCCTTACCTAACAAAGGCACTATGGGGATAGCAAGAGCCTTTGCCAATATCCAAAAGCCCGGGGGTGACAGGTGCAAGCCGTCCCTAGTGAAGCAGGTAGTTCAACAGAAGATGAGTATGTGAGGGTGTAGTGCCTGTGATTAGTTAGCAGTGGCATATATGACTGCTCATGTGGACAAATGCCAGGTAAGTCATATGCAATGTGTCACAGGCAAAGTACATGTGAACAGGACAAACAGTGACGTTCTGTCAAGTGAGACATGGACATACATATAGTAAGCTATGCAAATGTCACTAGGAGTCCACAGAAGCTCTGTAACAATGCATTGCAGGTGGGATCAGTATTCCAGGGTAATTGCAAGCAAACATGCATGCAAACAAAGCTACAGTAAGCAGGGCTGCATGTAGTCCATTGTACAACAAACAAGCTGTACCACTTCCAGTAGGTAACACTGCAAATATGCAGGCACTATGCACATGTACATGGAAATACACAGGTCAGATGGCTAGGGTCCAGTCTTAGCACACACAAGTGTACAGACCATGTACCATCAGGATGTACAATAACTGGATGGAAACCCATGTGCTTATACCTGCAGTAATACACATGTCAAATAACAGACACTGAGCCTTCACTCAGTGCTTCCATACTTAGTAGGATGTATGCTACCGGGCCTGCCACCTGCCACCACAGTATCCCTGACATGTATGGGGACTCTCCCTCCTGTGACAGTTAGTTTTGTGTGTTGGGGCTGTCTAGCATGGTATGAGATGTGAGCTTGCAGTGCTAGGGTGCTCCTGTGTGTCCTGTACTAGTCGTATAGTAATGCACACATATCAACATCCTCAAACATCCGCATTGCAGAGTCCAGTGTGGGCAACATGCCACTTGCAGTTTACATGTCCATCATTGCGTATTAATACTTTCATTACCTTATCCCCTGTGCTACCTATGTATGTAGCCTTCTGTTGACATCCTTACCACCAGTATGCCAACATGTGCAGATGATATATTATGGTACTTACCATGGGTGTAGACAACAGTATATGACAATCATACCCTTACTGCATCAGGCATGTGATATACCCACAATTATTTCAGCACACAGTACTGTTAACAACATGATACTATTACTACACATCTATGTAGTCACCCTGTGCATCAGCAACATGTTAACCTGTACCTGCACTGATGTTACAGATTGCAGGAGGTGGCACAGTTTCATCATATGCACAGGGTGTGAACTTGGTATGCCTGAGTCAGCCACCGATACCACCAATTGACATGTATGTGTATGTGTGTTGGTGAGGGACAGCAGTACAAGGTGGGGCAATGTTGATGCAGTGTGCATGCGGTAGCCCTAGGTGTTGTCAATTCGCATGTATATATGGATGCACACAGTTCCACCTCATGGCTGCCATATACTGGTGTTTGTGGACAGCCACAGACTGTACCTGCCAGGTCATACAGATCAGTGTCTCTGGCCACGGACACGGTACCTGTGCATTGCAGGGGTGCTACGGACTGTATCCAGTACCAACCCAGACTGGGTACTGTCATCAGAAGCAGGTGTTTGTTGACTGGACACAGATCCCTGTTGGGTCTGGCCAGAGCCACGCACGTGGTCTCCTGGGGCGTCTGATGACAGCACAGACCCAGCATTGCTGGGGCTGCTGCTGGCACTATGGGGGCGGCCGCGGCCCTGTTGTCGTCCGCGATGACTGCCAGCTGCTGCTGTTGCTGGCATACGCCCGCGTTGATGCCTCAACCATTCACCATTGCCCTGGCTCATGGACATGTAGTTGTGGAACCGGTCTAATATGTTCCCACAACGTCTGTCTATGACTTCGGTGAAATTACGGATGGCAGCCACAATGTCACGCATACTGTCAGTCATGGCTGTGCGACATGCTGTTAGCTCCCTCAGACCCTGTCTGGTGTACCGTTCCATACGTGACTGTGCCTGCATGACAGCCCGAAACATAGCTGAGGTTGTAAGACCTCTGTGGGCACGTCTGACAGGGGCAGTATACCCACGGATGCTCCCACGAGAACCCCTGGACATCTGTCTGTGTGGTACCATCTCAGGGCCATGCCCATGGCTGCTGTGTGGGGAGGTATGTGCCACAGATACCACATTACCCTGGTCAATGCCCACTGTATGCTGTCCATCACCTAGGGACATTGGTGACAAAGGGTGTATTGGCAGGATAACTGTGCGCATTGATGGGGTTGACAGCTGTGTACTGTCAATCGGCTGACCAATGATTGACCCTGGCATACCTTCCTGTGCCATTACACAGATGTCAGCATTATCAGTACCCATGGCACCTGCTTCAAATTCCCTGCTGCATGACAGCAGAGCAGCACCAGAACCTGTGGGAGGGGAAAAAGGAAACACAGTTTACAATGTCAACACAAAATTACTAGTGATGCACACATCCACAGGTCCAGACATGCACATGTGCACACATGCACACATGCGCACATGCACAGGTGCACACATGCACACATGCATACATGCACACATGCACAGGTGCACACATGCACACATGCACACATGCACAGGAGCACACATGCACACATGCACACATGCACACATGCACACGTGCACACATGCACACATGCACACATGCACAGGTGCACACATGCACAGGTGCACACATGCACACCTGCATACATGCACAGGTGCACACATGCACACATGCACACATGCACACGCATACAATACTATACAATATGCTATTGCCCCTGGGACTACAACAGCATACTGTTCTGCTACCCTGACAATTGTGACACGTGGTGAGATGGTACCTGCTGCTGTCAAACAGTTGCACAGGGTGACTCATATGGCATATTACCTATCTGACTAACATTCAGCAGGGGTATGTGTGACATGTACTCATGGGGAGTCTTGCTTCTTAACACTGTGTGGTTTATTGCAGGGTATGTCTTATCTGTGGGTAGGAACCTTTACCTCCACATGTGCTCTCTATTGCAGTGGCACGGACGACACACAGCAGTCATTTAGGTTGTGGATGGTGTGAGGTGTTACTATGGTTGTTGGATATCTGTCATGGGTGTGACTTAAGTATGTAAATCCAGGAGTGGTAACCTCTATGTGGGTAGTATGTGTGTACTCTGTGGTGTTGTCAGTCACTGTGCATTGGTAATGTGTTTGAGTGCATTGTCACAGTGTTGTACATGTCACTGTGTCCTTCTCCATATCTGTAGCTGTCATGTGAGGTATATACCATGGCAGCCATTATGTGGTGTGGAGGGGTACACTGACCTACATGTCCATAGCTGACACATCATGTCTGCTGACACATACCATGTGCAGGTATTCCAGGAATAGTGTGCCACTGTGAATATCATTGGGGGGACTATTGTACACATTTATTACCCTGTTCACCCCTGACACATGCAGTGGTGGGCAGCCAATCACATATCTGGTGGTTACTGGTGTAGGTAATTTGAAATGGGGTATGGTACTCCAGTTTTGACACTGGTGTTCACTCCATGCCTTTGTCAGCAGGCACCTGTTGCAATACATCTGTACACATGTGCCTCACTCAGAATATATATACATCTCTCTCTCTCTCTCTCTATATATATATATATATATATATATATGTATATAGATATATCTATATGTATATGTATATATATATATATATATATATATATATATATATATATATATATATATATATGTCTGTACATATATACACATATATATATATTGATGTACATATATTGCTATAGATATGGAGGGGGTTGTGACAGAGAGGTGGTGAGAGTGACAGAGGGGTGGGAGAGGGGGTGTTGAGGTCGACATATACAGTCATACCTGTAGATAGTCAGATCTGTCTGTCTATATATTGACGTACATATATTGCTATAGATATGGAGAGGGGGAGTGACAGAGAGGTGGTGAGAGTGACAGAGGGGGTGGGACAGGGGGTGTTGAGGTCGTCATATACAGTCATACCTGTAGATAGTCAGATCTGTCTATCTATATACTGATGTACATATATTGCTATAGATATGGAGGGGGGGTGACAGAGAGGGGGTGAGAGTGACAGAGAGGGTGGGACAGGGGGTGTTGAGGTCATCATATACAGTCATACCTGTAGATAGTCAGATCTGTCTGTCTATATATTGATGTACATATATTGCTATAGATATGGAGAGGGAGGGCTGTGACAGAGAGGGGGTGAGAGTGACAGAGGGGGTGGGACAGGGGGTGTTGAGGTCGTCATATACAGTCATACCTGTAGATAGTCAGATCTGTCAGTCTATATATTGATGTACATATATTGCTATAGATATGGAGAGGGTGTGTGTGTGACAGAGAGGGGGTGAGAGTGACAGAGGGGGTGGGACAGGGAGTGTTGAAGTCGTCATATACAGTCATACCTGTAGATAGTCGGATCTGTCTGTCTATATATTGATGTACATATATTGCTATAGATATGGAGAGGGGGAGGGTGTGACAGAGAGGGGGTGAGAGTGACAGAGGGGGTGGGACAGGGGGTGTTGAGGTCATCAGATCTGTCTGTCTATGTATATGTATCTACATATATCTATATCTGTATGTGTGTATTACATATATATGTTTGTACATATTCTATCTATCTACATCTGTCTGTGTATTCCTACATCTCTCTCTATGTATGCATACATATATGCATATATATATATATATATATATATATATATATATATATATATATATACACATACATACGTATCCATATGATAGATACATATTAACATGTTTGTTTACCATACTGTATACACACACTAACATACTGCTAAACATACATAACTGTGAAACCTACTTTGTACATTGCACTACAACCTACATTCAACCTACATTGATATGTGCACATAGATGCTCTCACATCCAAATGTATGTACAGCCTTCACTGATAGTTGCTGTATGTCCCCTGCCCTTTGCACATCTTCATATACATATGGATACAGACCAATGACACATATGGAGGGTTCACAGTATGTAGACCTTTATAGTATTACTTTACATTACCTGTGTTTGTCACAGCTGCTTGTGTTGCCGTCTGGTTTTGTGTCCTGCTGCTCCATTTGCCAGTTGTCAGCTTTCAGGGGCTGTTGCTGACCAGTTTTGTTTGTGTATGTTTAATTTTGTTTTTCTCTGTCTCTGTCTCTCTCTCTCTCTCTCTCTCTCTCTCTCTGTCTCTCACTTCCTCCTCAGGGTGCAATGAAAGTATTGCATGTGTGGACTGGGAGTACAGCATGCTTTTGTAGGTATCTGCATATGTCCATGTGATGGCCTCTGCACCAGTTGTTAGCCAGCATTTGCTAATTGCATGCAGCCAGTTGGGTACTGATTGCAGTTCTCACTGTGATTTCAGAACAGTGCTATAAAAAGGTATGTGAGATAGGCGTAGCCCTTTCAGATTTTAAGGGCAACGACAATGCTGGTATGCTGTGGACAATGTTCTGTGAGTGTAAAGGTTGGTATCTCTCTCATATTTCCAGCTCTGTTGTAGATTAACATTTCTCCATTCATTTATCCAGTTTCCTGTACTAACTGTGTATGTACACTGACACCTACAACTACTACTACTGTTAATGTGTGTGTGTGTGTGCTTTCCTGTGGGACATGTGGTGTAACTGGTGTATAGCAGTGGCTCTTGCACTTTGTTGCTATGGCTTCAATATTTGCCCTTTACAGTCACTACTTGTATGCCTGCTAGGTGTCCTGACTGTAGTGTGCTGCTGTGGCTTTCCTATTTTCCATGTACATTCACACCTTGGAATGCTTGCTATATCTGCTAGGGTGTTACAGCATGCAGTGTGGTCTGGCCATGGTGTGGGCCTTGACATCTATTAGGGTATTTGAGTATGCTGCTGAGCAGGCCCCAGACACTCTCAGGTGCATCTGTTATCTGCCTCATGGAATGGTACATATCAGTGGGGTACACCCATTAAATTGTCTGGTATGCTGCAGTTGTGACTGTGGGATAGCATGAGCATATGTATTACTAAACTTTTTCTGCCATGCAAGTGGTGAATACTTTCAGGACCTCATAGTTACCATTGCATGTGTTGTAACACCTTTCTGCCTACTGTTTGTACATTTCACATGGAGTCTGTGGGGCATTCCTGTAACTCAGTCACTGTTGCTATGTCTAGGCTCTTAACTATTCAAATATGTTGGTGTCAAACCTCTCATGTGTACAAATATTTGCAGGTTGTCCACATTTCTGCCACATTTTTTGGTCAATATCTCATGCACAGCTTTTTCTGGCAAATCACTCTGGGCTCAAGTCAGAATATAGTGACAAACATTTAAGTTTCAGACTTCATACCCTTCCAAACATCCCACAAAATGCAGAACCTGTTACTCTCTGAACTGTCTAAGTTTGTTGTAACATTATTTGTAATGTGTCCCTGGTTTTGGCCCTTTGCTCCACATATTTTATTACTTGGTCCGGATGTGTTCCTGTAAGAGGTTGTGGGGTATGGGCAGTGATTATCCTGCTGTGAGTATGTGTGTGGCTTGCAAGGTGCTACAGTGACATTATTACCTACTAGCTACCAACTAGCATGGCTGTTTCTGTTCACACACTACTATCATAGATATCCACTAGATTTGACAGTAAATATACATGACATGCTTTGTGTACTACACATCCTATATTCCTTTTACATTCATTCTTACTATTACATGATATATTTATTTTAGCACACTGTTCTTGTATAACAGTCATGGCTTAGTGGTAAGTCATGTAGACTATTGTTTCCAAGGTCCTGTGTTCGGGACTGACAGTGGGATTTTATTTTGCTTTTGAGCAGACTACAGGACCTGTCAATCAGAGTGACTAAGGCACTTTTAAGCAGTTGTAACCGGGTTAGCGCTGGTTTGAGCGGAGCTCATGCATGCGCACTGGCGTTCAGCTCTGTGCACACACGCGCACACCTGCTTACAACCGCTTAAACGTGCTTACTCTTGCGCACACCCGCGCTATTTTCTTTGAAAGAAATGAAAATGGGGAGACAGGAAAGTGGTGAAAAAGGGATCACAAAGAGGATAAGACAGTAGGGAAACAAGCTCGGGTTTTGCGGGAGGGATGTAGGTAAGGCCCATAGCTGCCCATTTCTTCATCAGCAACAGCTGTGCATATGTATGTAATTTGATGTGACATCTGAAACCTTCCACCCCTGAGAGAGGTGTCAGGACAACAATAATACTTGTTGTACAGCCAATTGTAATTGATAGTTTCCATGTCCAGCAGACATGTGTGCGGAATGGGCAGCTATGTATGGGGTGCAATTTTTTTGTGGGTACAGAGTGCCTTTTTTTTTTTTTTTCAGGTGAGAGTGGTATGCCAGGTGAAGGAAATCGGTATAGCTGGGGAGGTAGGTTGGGTAGGTCAACAGACAAGACAAACAAGACGCATACAGGGGCAGTGTATGACACGTGTGGGGGGTTACACAATTGACGGGGACGGAGGTTTGGATATCCAGAGCCCATGAGCCCACAGATGGCAACAGTGGAACTGATATCCCCACCCATGGGCAGTTGCCACTGTTCCTTCACTGCCCAGGACAGGGCTGTGCTGGGGGCTGTGTAGGCTGGGCAACAGGCATGCCCGTAAGTTGTGCCACCTGTGCCTCAAGCTGGCGTAGGGGCCCAAGAACAGAGTCCCGGATCTCCCTACACACCACAGTCCGAACGCTACGGAGGGTGAGTGGTGGTTCTCCTCTGGCTACGCTTGCAGAGGGGGGACGGGCCCCATCCCCTGCAGCGCTTCCACCCACAGGCGGCACAGGGCCGCCGGAGGAGGGTCCAGACTGGGCACTAGTGCCAGGTGCACTCGCCAGCTGAGGTGGGAGATGTGGGTCCGCTGGAACCCGCCTTCCCTGTCATCCTATGTTTTGCATTATGTCATGACAGTTTGAGTTAGTAACATACAATACCATTCGCAATTAGTTGTAACAGCATGCATTAGTATTCCCATTAACCAAACACCCAGATATTCACACCATTGAACAGCGAGCATAACACATGCATAATTTGAACAGCAATACACAGTCCAACAACATGCAGGGTTGATTGATGGCAACAGGCCATCAGGTTTGGATGTATGAACAGGGCAGATGCATCAACGTACATGCAAATATTTATGACCCGACAGGACAAATGTCCAGGGGTGTTAATTGTGATTGCACATATCAATTTCACGTGGAATGGATTATATGTGGTTATAGGGTGGGGTGAAGAAAATATTATTAACACCTTCGAATACCAATACATATGCTGTACATTTCTAATAGCTACAGATATATACACACTACTGTTCTAACTACAGTTTCCTATATGATAACTACTTCCATTTGGTGATAGGACTGTTACTGCTACATCAATATACATTTTATTGTTATTCATACATGCTCATATCTGGCTTTGTTCAGCTACATCATCCTGCTACATTTGCTTTATATAGCTATAGACAACTGTGGATGTTTGATATTTCAGACAATCATACTATCTGCATATTGCAGACTGAGAGCAACATATCCAGATTTTGGCATACACATTACAGCTGCAGAAACACTTTGAACACATTTCGCAGTTTGGTTCTACTTGTCACATTCATTTCATTCTGTACTGACTGCAGTATACTTTATTCAGGGGTTATTACAACTTTATTGGTGGATTCATAACTCTTTCTCACACTCTCTCACTTGTTTTCATTTTACTATTCAGAATGGTACTTACTTCTAGGCTTTATTGAAGTTTTACCTGTAGTTATTACAATCCTTTCCAGCAGTCTCACTTCTGTCATGTTTCAGTATTTCAACAGGGATATATTTCACACATGTGATTTGCTCATCTTCTGCAGATATACTTTTCAGCCTGCTGCAGGTTGTGTACTATTATATTACAGGTGGGGCATCTTTATTTCAGACTTTATTTCAGACATTTTCATTTTTCTGTTTGGATTACAGACTGCAACACACTTTTGTAATCAAGCAATACTTGCAAACACTTTTACACTGTTACTTGCACATTTTATTACTTAGTGACTACACTGCACTCTTTTGCTGACTGTCATACTTTTATATTTCTTTACAGTTACTGGGAGTGGATTACTGACTTGCCTGGTGGCGCAACCGCACCAGCCTATCGCCATAGGCTCTGCGGTTCACAGAACGGACACCTGCAGCTGTAATATAAATGAAGTAATATTGGAATACACATCTCCATAATATCAGCTAATTTAATTTCTTACATACATAATTAAATGTAACTTACTCAGTAGTGGGGTGTTGGGCATTTGCCGGGCCTCCTGGATCCAAAGGTTCAATTGGTCCTGCTTGCATCTCTTCAGGTCCGCATGGTGGTGACGGACCTGCTCACCAGATCTTGGAATCCCTGTGGCACTGGTGAGATCATGAGCCAACCGGTCCCATGCCTCAGCCCTATATGCTCCCCAGAGGACCTGGCCCTGCATGAGTTAGGCCTCATGATTGTGGACTAGGAGCCAGACCATGTACCTGGACTCCTCAATGCCCCACCTCTGTGCTTAAAAGCAACTACCCTCACCTACTCCTGACATTCTGGCTGCAAGTCAGTTCTACAATCATTTATGCTGTGTATTCCCGCCTATGGGCTTATATATGCCGTCCACACACTTATCTGTGATTGGCCATTTTGGAATTGTATCAACTTCACAAAACCTGCTTTGTCATGCTTCACTTTCTATTCATTCCTATATATTTGATATTACTGCATTTCTAAGTACAGCTGTCGTGGCTTAGTGGTTCAGTACCTTCACTATGGTGCATGGTATCCTGGGTTTGAACCTGGCCACTGCATTTTATATTTTATGACTGTCTAGACAGGCTAGGGGGTGTGTCTGTGTAAAGGCAGTTTTGTTACAGCTTGCTCAACGTTGCCTGTCAGCTTGATTGCGCGGTGCGCAGCTCTGCGTAAATGGGGTACGCTGGTTTACACTTCATTTGGCTGTCAGCATGCATATTACGCTCAGCTCAGCTAGGGGCACACAGTTTCAGTGTGTTAAACCACTGCTCACCTACGGGCATTCATTTTGCACCTGTTAAACCATTGCTCAGCTACGGGCACTCATTTTGCACCTGTTAAACCACTGCTCACCTACGGACAGCTGCACTCACCTTGTTAAACTGTAGCTCAGCTATAGGCACATCTCGCATTTTTTATTGTTTTCTTATCTCACATTTCTTCAAAATAAATGGACTATTTCATTACATTTAACATAAAATATAATTTTATATGTGTACATATTTGTCAGGGACTTGTTTTGTGCTTATTTTAATAAAAATAAAAATTGATGTTGTGGGGGCTCGAACCATGAGTGCCTGCTCTTCGGCCGACGTCTCTACTGCTACACCATTGCTTTTTGGTTTACTTTGCATATTTAGTTCTTATATCCTTTTCCACTGACTGCTAACTGTGGCTAAGCTATGGGCACACAAACGAGCGCACTCACTGGCAAACATCTTTACGATTTAAAAAAATATATATAACATGTTCATTTATATATTTTATGTTCATAGTCTGTGGGGGCATGTGTTGTGTTGTGTTTATTCACATTTCCATGGCCTATGTCGTGGGTGTTTACTTTGGGCACTTTTACTCTTCTGGGGGCGTGTCCGCTTGCATGGCTCGGCCTATGGACATGCCCCCTACTGTCTTCCATGGACCGTGTTAGCCTTAGGTGTGATTCAGCATGCTCTCATGAATATGCAGAGCATGCTGACATCACTCCATTTAACTGCAGCCTCCGTTTAAGAGTTATAACTCTTACACGGAGGCTTCGTGAATCCTGCCCAGGGTTTTCTTAACAACTAATCCTTCTTTTATGCCTAAAATGGTATCCAAGCTTACTCTGAACCAATATATCCATCCCAATATCTTTTTTCCAGAAACTAAAAATGTGGGATAAAGCATACTCCATTCCTTGGATGTCCACAGACAACTCAAGTACTATCTTGACCCAAAAAATTATTTCCAGAACTCTAGTCAGTTGCTCATGTCTTGTCATACAGCATGAATGTAAGAGAAAAGGGACAGCATGTGTCAAAACAAATAAATTCCAAATGGTTGTCTTATGACATTACCTTTTGTTATATCCACCACAACAAGACAATTTCAGGCAGGGTAGGGTCCTATCTTATTCTATCATGAGCTTTTTGGAAAGAGCTGGATTCTAGCAGTATTCTCCAAGCAGCAAATGTGTCCTCTGAATATCATCACAAAGCACTGTAGAGTAAATTCCTTCTCCAGTTCTCAAAAGGTTTTGCTAGGACCAGTCTCCTCATCCCTCCTCCTTCATGTCAACCTAAGTCAGGGGTCTGCAACCTGCGGCTCTGGAGCCACAAGTGGTTCTTTAACCCCTCTGCAGTGGCTCCCTGTAGCTTTGAAAAATAATGGCCACTCTACTGCACGACACACACACACACACACACACACACACACACACACACACACACACACACACACACACACACACACACACACGTGACAGTTTAAATATTGCTCTTATAAACTTGGTAGAATAATGCAATTTCTGCTGCCATGCATTCCACACACACACTGAGAATGATCAAGTGATCCCCTGGTAGCAGCAGCACCTCCTGAAAGGTTTCCATACCTCTCATATCTCTCAAAGTCCTACCACAAGAAATCTGGAAAGAGCCATAAATAAAAGGGAACAAAGGAACAAAAATAGGGACAGACTTTAAATATTGCTCTTATAAACTTATAAACTTGCTAGAATAAAACATGTTTCTGTTAACATACATTTTCCACACACAGAATGTCCTGACTTTTGCCTCATATTTTTGGTCTGTTTCTCATAAAATCATGGATTTCTGGCAAATAACTGAGGGCTGAAGCCAGAAATAATAAAAATACATTTGAGTTTCAGACTTCATACCTTTCAGAAAATTCATGCTAATGTAAACTCCGTTATTCTATCAACTTTCTAAGTTTGTAAGAGCAATACTTAAAAAGTGTCCCTGTTTTTGGGCATTTGTGTCCCATTATTTATGGCTTTGTCCAGATTTCTTGTTCTAAGACGTCGAGAGATATGACACACACAAACTCTCTCACACACACACACACACACACACACACACACACACACACACACACACACACACACACACACACACACACACACACACACACACACACACACACACTGAGAGCGATTAAGCAATCTCAACAAAGGAACAAAAATAGGGACGGATTTTAAATATTGCTCTTATAAACTTAGTTCTTTTATATTTAGTATAATAACTATATATAAAACTTTATACGCTGTGTTATCTTCATTTTAGGGTTCAAATAGGTTTTGTGGCTCCCGATGAATTTTATTTGGTGGGAGAGGGGCCAAAATGGCTCTTTTGATAGTAAAGGTTGCAGACCCCTGACCTAAGTTATGGTGGTCTACCCATATCAATAAGATTATTGCAGCATCGATTCATATGATGAACATAATACAGTTGTGTAACAGTAAATGTTTCAATGACCACTGCAGTAGTTGCTGAATCTCTCCATCCCACTTATTTTTGTATGTTTTTATTGCCAGAGTGAGGACATTTAATTTTTTCCTAGTATTGTTTTTGCCAAGGATGTAACCTCTGTTTCTCTCTCTCTCTCTCTCTGACTTTCTTTCTCTTTCTCTCTATTGTCATGAAAGCTCTGAAGGGCTTGGCACCCAAACATAACTTTTTAATGAACTCAGTGGGAGATGTTATATCCTATGCAGAAAATAACCTCTGCAGCTAAGGCTACTGCAGTAGTGATCATTTGAACATCTACCATTATGATAGGTTTACTCACACAACTGTACTTTCTCATTAATGCAACCAAATATCTTTTTTGTTTAAAAGCAAATATGGGGAATTAAAAAAGTAAAGAAAGATAATTCTGTTTACAATGAACAATTTGATGGCCACTATTTACACATTTTATATATTCTATAAGTATGTACTAGGCTAACTGTCTTTGCCAGGCCATTTTACACCTACCCAATTGTATCTTCAAAGGTGAAAATCAAGATTTGTAGCTTGTGCTTCTGAGACAAACACCTTAATCATTATAATATCCCCTAATCCCTCTCAGTTGAGCCAGGCAGGAGTTGAACCTGCAGTCTTCTGAGCTGTAGTCAGAGGTATCATACACTGAACCACTGTACTTATTACTTATACTCCCTTCTACTAAGTTTTGCATCCTGGGTACTGGGATGTTACCATCTTTTATAGTGTTGTTTTGCTTCCTACAGTCACCACAGCTAAAACTTAATCCCTTCGATTTTAAGACTGACAATTGCTGCACTAATTTTGTACCCAACCTATTATATCTGCTTTAAATGATTTCCTTACTATTTCCTTTACTGTCTTTTTCAGTGTAGTGGTATTCTCTGTGGTGTTAAGATAACCTTTTCTTCAGAACTGCCTTAGCATGGGTTTAAATCAGACTTCATCTTCCAGGCAGTTCTGAAAGTACTTCCTTGCATCCTAACAGAAATGTCATTAGTTCTTGTTTGGCTTAGATAGCGTGTCATGTACTTGAACTGCAGACAGGGAGGTCGGTTTTTATTCTGTTTAGCTAACTACATTGGACTGCGCTTCCCACTGCAGTTTCAGAACAATGATCTGCTACATTTGTTCTGCTCTCCTTTTAACTTTCTGGCTACCTCTGTAGTTAATCTCACTCACTTTTTTATCATTTCAAATGGACTCAGCCATTTAGCTAAAAACACTTTCTACTGAGGGAACCAAGACTAAGAACTGGTCTCCAACTTTACATTCTCTAGTCCTGATATATCAATTACATACCCTTGATCATGTACTTCGATTGGTTTTGTCTTGACATGAGACAACTACCCTGACTACCTGAAAATAAAGTCTTTGCTGGTCCGTCTATATGTTCGCACTGCATTCCTGATACTTTTTTAGTTAAGGATTTACTCTTCTCCAACAAAGAAAAGTTGGTTACAACAAAATTAATTTAAGATCTGATTAGGATACAGCTTTGTGTGAGAACCTAGCTCAGTTGTAGATGGAAAAATTAAATTAGGTTTTTGTCAATATTGTAGAGGTACAGAGAGACAGATAGACAGATGTTTTTGAAAAAAATATATATACAATGCATGCATTGTTCAGATTCTCTCATTTATTGCTATACATGATATAACCAGGATACTGGACATATGGAGGCAAGAACTATGTGAGAAACTGGGCTTGTATCAGCTCATGAATATATGGACAGGGTGCCATAAATGTATAAAGTCAGCTCATAGGATAATTTAAAAAAATACATTTCATAGATGCTATTGCATCTTATGCAACATGGACTAGACTTTAAATTTAGCTAAAGTTTGCTGGCATCAGTGTAGCTATATTGGTTCTTGTTTCCATGTGTGGTGGTAATTTGTGGTTAGTAATAAGTGTTTAAGCAAGGCTGTGCCATTATCTCATTCCATATCAGAATATTTATATTCCAATAGTATCTCACTATAAGATTTTAGGCAGATTTTTTGGATCAGCCTGTCCTATGAAACATTTTATATATCCTCAATTCATTCTTGCAGTGTGGAATAAACCACTATGTTCAGATAGTAAGTATATATATATATATATATATATATATATATATATATATATATATATATATACATATTAGTTAAGTGGTGGGATACATTATGTGAAGCATTAATTTTTTAACAGATTTTGTATGTCAACACACTGAAATAGGGTTTGTTATTATAGTCTTTGATTCAGGAAAGGTAATATGTTAGCACTTTACTGGTTGTTTATTTTTCATAAGATATACATGGATGTATATTTTGGAAACTCTGATATCTAAAATATGCTGTGTGTTAAGACAGCTAAGCTGCTGTTGAATTTATATATGTTGGGAAAGCTTTTAAATTTATTTCATTAAGTAATGTCATTTATGGACAAATTATAGCTGTTATTAATGCAGGAAGGCCATAGTCAGTTGAAGAAGAAAGATGTGATGTCCAGGTCAACTCTCATAAAGCTTTTTAAACTAAAATTGTATTTTTTAAACAATAGTGAAAAATAAAAAGAAGTAAAGAAAAAAAAAACATTTTTAGAACATTGAATATTACACAAAGCTGGCCATTTTGCAGCTGTTCTGAATCTGTAGAACAGAAATCTCTGAATACTCAAGATCTCTTCTCACTTACTAAACTGTTTATTCCCAACTGACTTCTCTGTGTATCACATAATTGAGTTTATTAAAATCCTTCTATAAAAATGTGTGATTGTTCTCATATATGTTGCCATTTCAGCATGAATTTACACACACATATTGCAATAATTCAAATATTTTGATACACTCGAGTGCCTAATAATGCTGTTACATTTACACTAAAAATTTCTTGCTCCAGTGATACTCTATAATATGGACCAGGATCACTTCTTGCAACTTACTAAACTTTCTTTGTATAATAATTTCTGTTTATTCTGATTTAATTAATTTCATAATATTTGTATGATGTGCTTTCTCTAACATTGGTCTAAATTTTTTTATATTGTACAATTATTTCTTGGAGTTTTCCTCTCAGGGCTTCCACAAATAGACAATGTATCCCAGGTGCACTTTCCCAGTAAGAAAAGCAAATAAGATAATACAATAATCCTTTCATAAACAAGTCAATAGAAAATCATTTTTATTAATTCCACAGTAAAGCTAATCATAAATGTGTATGCAGCCTTATAAATTTGCATTCAATTTAAGCACAATGACAACATAAAGGAATATTAATAAACTATTACATATATTCTATTCTATAATCCAGTTTCTGTTTTTGATTTTACCTGTTTTTTATAAGAATTTTGTCAGATTAACTGAAACTCTACAACTTCTTGAAATAATCATAGATTCATAGGTTCATAGGTTGGTACTAGGCTATCAGCCCTAGGGCCTATGCAAGCCTAGCCATAACAATTCCCTGGATATTTCTTCCCACAATATTTACTTCTCCAGGCCCCTGTCTAGCAGGGCGGCTGACATGATCCCCAATCAAGTCAGTTTTGTTTCTGTTCTTTTAAGAAAACATACAGCCAGATTCAATAAAGCCTAGATGGTCTATTCACACCGAGTGTGTGTTGTGCTGTGATGTGCAGATGGTAGCGCACTGTTTTGTATTCAGTAAGTGACGCACACTGCTGCACAAACAAGGTAAACACTGTTGCATGCTAATTACAGCATAAACAGTTGAATTGTATGCTAATCAACCACTCTAAGATGGAGGAGCTATTTAACAAGCCATACAGCAACCATGTAGACACAGTGCTGGTTTTCCCTGCGAATTCCAAAATGTATTGGAATACAGCCATGGAAACTGGGCTACATGGAGAAAATGGTAGGGACTGCTGTTGCTTTAATTAATTTGTATGTGCAAATGGATGAAGTCTATGCTGCAGCTGCTGCTGCTAACAGACCAAGGCCAAGAAGGAGAAGAGTTTTCAGACCCTGTTTAACTCATCATAATCTACATGATGTGAAAATAATAGAGTACTACAGGATGGATAGAGACACACTATAGGAACTATGCAACCTATGTTGTCCTCACCTCAGACCCAGGGCAAACCAAGGAAAACCCATCCATTGGAGACAAAGGTATGTGTAGCACTTAGAATCTTAGCTACAGGTACCTTTTCAGAGACCAACAGCAGACATGCTGGAGGTGTCACAGGCATCGGCATCCAGGATTCTCCATCAATTCCTAAATGCTATGCTCCAACATGCCAGTGACCACATATATTTTCCTCATACTCCTGAGGATAGGGCCACAAATATGCAAGAGTTCTACCATGTAGTACACTACACTGAAGTACTGGGGGCCAATGATTGCACACATAGACATTAAGGTACCGCCTGGTGAACAGGGTAGGCTCTACATACATAGAAAGGGCTTCCACTCTATTAACTGCCAAGTTGTGTGTAAGACCAAGGAAACCATCTTGAATGTGTGTGCTGGCAAGCCTGGCAGTTACCATGACTCACATATCTGGTACACCTCCCAATGGTATCAGATGTTCACTAGGGGGAATATCCCACAGGGTCATTTACTGGGGGATGTAGGTTATGCACTGGAACTGAGGCTGATAACACCCATCAGAAATGCACATACACCTACTGAAGAATGCCATAATGAGGCACATGCTCAAACCAGAAATACCATAGAGCATGTGTTCAGGCTGCTGAATTTGCAGTTCTGGAACCTAGATACATATAGGGGATCCCTGCAGTACAATCCATGGACATGTACTGAAATATTCACAGTATGTGCCATGCTATACAACATCATCCTGAGAAAACAGCTTCAGCAGGATCAGCAAGAGGAAAGACCACACATCCCACCACCATTCACCATTGCCAAAGTCACCACAGCCACATGCAGAAGAGGAGTCAGAGGGGGAACCACCAGTTTCTGTCAGTGTAGCTAGACGTAGGTGTGCTCAATATGCCCTTGCATTGGCTAAGAGACAACGCATGGCATACTCACATATCATCTAAGGGCCTAAAACCTTCCTCCAACACACATACATATACTAACATTGATGCAAGGCAAGTCTCACAGCCTTTACCTCCTCATGTATTGGCTGTGTACTGCTTGCATCAGACAGAGTTAGCCCTAAACTAAAACAGTCACATCTGCTGCATTTACAAGGTAAGTATTGAACCTGGAGTGTATTGTGTAATAATATGAATGAGGGCATATCCTTGTATTTCATTACTTGGTACTGTAAGCAAGGAAAGGTGGGAGATATGTGCAGAAATTACCTTAACATGTGACAGCAGAGACTTATTTGACTGATATGTGTCCATTACTAAGTAGTAGGCCTCAGGTATCAAAGATACTGTACTGCATGCCCTCAGTTTAGCATCATACGTTTGTACTGGAAAATCATTAAAGAGAGAAGATGCACATTGCAGTTTCAGACTTCACAGCACTTACAAGACCATTCATAATAAAGTTGGGAAATGTTGATGCTATCAACTGTCTAGCTTTCTAAGGCCAATATAAGTCTAAGGTAACATTACCAGTTCAACATCACAAATGCATATATATTAAGCACCAAGTCAGCTATACACCTTGAGCATCAGACACAAAGCTTATGTATTCCTGAATCCAATAGATAGAAAACAGGGATATGGAAGAGTTATCATCACATGCACAGGGTGTTGTGGGGGGAGGGGAAGAAAACCTAGACTGACACAAAAGGTTGGTGAGTATGTCTGAGTAAGAAAGAGAAGCAAGCAGACATTTGGATAAACCAACAAATGGCCAGTGAGACAAAAGGAAGCTGCATGGCTGAACCATGCAACTGGTTTGTGTGTGTGTGTGTGTGTGTGTGTGTGTGTGTGTGTGTGTGTGTGTGTGTGTGTGTGTGTGTGTGTGTGTGTGTGTCAGTGTGTGTGTGTGTGTGTGTGTGTGTGTGTGTGTGTGTGGTGTGTCTCTGCATGAGCACAATCAAGCTCTGTGGTAGCTCTACATCTTGGTATGTTGGACAGGTGGGAGCCATGCATGATATAGGTGGCAGTTCATTGTTGTCATCCATGACCACAAGAACTGGTTCTGCCAGGAGTTGTACTGACAAGTCCATGCCCATGGTCAGATGCACTTCTGTTAGCTGAATATGACTGATGTCTGCTAAATGAGCTCCATTCACGAGGATACACAGAACCATGACCCCATTGCCTGCCACGTCTGGGTGTGGACAGCTCACCCACTGATGGAGCAGTAGAAGTACAGCCACAATGGCAGCATGATCAGTCATGGTCATGTTTGTTAACAGCAGATGATGTGGCTGACTTATGCCTAAGAGAATGTCATTCCTCTTCCAGTAGATATTCCATCACAGACACCACTTGTTCCATCACAGACACCCCTCATTCCACATGTCATTCATCTGACCCATTGAATCAGCAGCAGGGTGGAGGCAGTCATAAATATCAGCCTATTTGACATCTACAACCTTAAGCATTTCTCTACAGCACCTATGGGAATGTGCTGGTGGCTCCATGATGGCCCTAAACATATGTTGGGTAGCATAGGAAGACACAGTTGGATCAAGTAGAGGAGGGACAGAAGGCCTTCTCTGAGCATCCTTAACAACCCTCCTGCATGGCACCTCATCCACACTTTGGCTATGGCCAGAGTCAACAGGCACTGAAGCCACAATAACCACACTTCCATAATCAATGGCCTCACTCTGCACCTGTTGAATGTTTGAAGGCTCACTGGAATGGGTAGGTGTAGGCTGTGTCTGATGGAATTGCAGGGGATGGTTGTATGTCAACTTCAGTGTCAGATTCAACCTGTGCACCCACTAACTGTGCCTCTGTTTGGATACCATCATCATCAGTGTCTGCTGATACACTGACATCAGATGTTAGAAGTCTCAACTTCCACTGTCAGGATCTACTGTGAATAAAAGCAACAAAGACAGAAACAATTATTACCTAAACTAATATTCTCCAATATATGTTAACAAAACAACTGTGTTGCCACTATTAGACAGTACAGCAATATACACAACAGTCCTGCCATCAATATCTCACACTAAAATATTCATTTAAATTGCTAATCAGTACTGACATAAAATGTTTGGCTTTCCATCTGCAGATGAGGTTATTCTCTGCAAGCCAGATAGTCCTAGAAGAAGTTAAGCAAAAGGTAAGGACAACATCATCATAATTAACAGTAACACAGGGGATAATACGTTTACCCCTTTATTTGTTTATTAGCTATACTTTCAAGAAGAATTTGGATGAAAACTCCAACCTAAGCTAATCAATCAGAACGTGTTGTTAACTGTAGCAATCTTCATCCACCCCCCCAAAAAAAAATTATTGTGCCACAGAAGTAAAGTATTGAGTTCAATTGTTTCACTATATGACAGTATTCAACATCAGAAATACCATAGCCTACCTGGAAGCTTTTGCTGGGACATACTTGCTGTCCCAGAAACTGTTGCACCAATGTCGAGGACATGTTATTCTGCACTTTCCTGGAAGCTGCCTGGATCCCATACACTGCACAGGAACTCTTCATTTGTTGTTAGTGGTGGCTCTATAACTGGCCCTCTCCAGTACCCATCCGATCATGGCCCACTACACCTGCTCTACTCCATGCAGATGTGATCATGTCAGTGGCCATATGGTACACCTGCTCATATGTCCTGCTGTGGCCACCCACTGTATTGACATCATCCAAAATCTGCCACCAAATCTGCATTATGCATGTCGCATCTCCCTGTCCTCTTTCAAGCAGGAAGGCATCATATTGCCTAAAAGCATCAATGATCATTTTATTTTCAGCATCAGTGAATTGCGGTCATCAAGGATTGACATGCCTGTGTAGCATTGTCCTAGGAGGTCTAAAAGGCAACAGAAGGATAATATACAATAAGTATCACATAACTATAAAATAACTGTTCCCAGATGAAGCAGAAAAGGTAGCATGTCAGTATTATCCACTGGAGAAACAAAAAACAGTGTAGGGATCTGGAATATGAACAACATGCTGGATGCAAAAAAAGAAAGTAACAATAGTAACATATCCTTGTTTGTGCTATAAAAGAAATGCAGCTTTGCTCCCCTCTCCCCAAAAAACAGGCAAGTGATACATTGTAACAAACCATCTTTGAAATGTTAAAAGGGATATCAAATGAGCTGTCCCTGAAACATTTGTATGTATTTACCACACAGCATTCCATTTTAGGGTATTACCAATCAAGTATACCTGTGAAACACCTTAACAAACATGCCCATGACACCAGTACACCTTTAACTAATGCTTACAGATAAAAGTGTAAAATCTTTTGCTTCAGATTTTAATTAATTACATTCTGGTATATGCAGTATGCAGCTGACAAAATGCAAACATTCTTTCTCAAGTTCAGTAATCCTAATTGCAAGTATATCCCAAAGTAATAGCCTATTTTCAGTGTTCTCCATATAAACTAGCTTCCCCACCTTCAGTTTGCCTAGATACACAGCTGCCTTTTTATATGGTGTAGATTCAGGGTTGTTAGCATGATGAATCTGCACATGAGGTGTGAACTGATTAGAAATGCTGAATCCCAAACACTTGGCTTCATGTAGGGGATCTAAAATAGTGCATGTAGTCCCTCAGTGTTTGTTTTTAATGAAGTGCAACTGTGAATGATTACTGGTTAGGAATAGAAAACACAACAGTTCTGCAGGCTGCCCTACATCCAGTGGGTGTGTCAGGTTAGACGTACAATGTGTTAGGTGTAAGGCTGGAAATGTAAGTAAGCAGCACAAAATTCACAGATTGTTTCATTAATATCCAACCTCCATTTATTTGTTGCCAACTGCATATGATACTATTTCCATTGAATATACTCAGCCATTTCAAGACCAATGCTATAGCATGGCTTACAGACTGTATGTCTCAAGTTACTGGTCAGATAATTGAAGCATGACCAGCAAACAAGGAGAGGTAAGACAGAGCTGTATATTTGCAAGCAATAGTCATAACTGGTTGTGTGATCACTTATTGCACTACATCGAAAAGTAATACATGTACGAATAACTGTTGTATGGTTTCATATTACTGTACATGATGCTGCAAGTGGTTGTGTGCTGAATGATTTCAGTCCCTTGCTGCAAAGCTATTTGTGTGGGAAAGAGGGATAAGGCACTATTCCTGTGTTCTGAAGGTTCATTGGAGTGAAAGTTCAAATTCAGATCTATGTAGACATATATCATGTGAACCAACATTTTTTAGTGTGTCTATTGTAGATTAATTTTCCTCATTTCAACTACTTGTCCTTTTTTCCTTTTTTCCTCTCTTCTATCTTGTTTTTATTAATTTTTTTTATTTTACTTTTTTGAGGGGGCAGTGTTTGAGTTATGTGGATTTTAGAGCAATCACAGGAATGGAGGAAAAAAATATCAGGTTTAGCTGTGCTTATTTCATTTGTACGAGGGGCAGCAGTGTGCACACTTAAGAAATGGACCACTCAGGAAGCAGACTGCACCCAAACAGCCAAAAATACAAACTGGATACATTCAATTAATTTTCTTGGACATGGTGCAAACTCACTAAGCGGTGTTGCATGGCAGTTAACACAGAGAGCTTAAGAATTATTAGTAATTAGGGAATGTAATGTAAATAGTCCTGTGGCAGCAGGTGTAAGTGCAGGGGCAAAGTACAGATGACTCTGGGTTCTAGTACAGGGTGTGCAACCTTTTTTTTACTGCTGTGCAGTTTATAGCAATGAACTGAAACATAGACAAGTGATATTTCAACTTTCTTGTGGCAATAGGTGTAAGTGTAGGATTGACATACACATGGTCCTGGGTTCTAATACACAATGTTCCATACACTTTTACTGTTGTTCCACTTCCCATTGTATTCACTCTCACTTATAACAGTTTAGATAGTGAAGTTGTTACCTGTATTTATGTATGATTCCAGACTATGTCTGAACAGCACTTCTTCTGTGGTAAAGATGGAAAATCAGTGCTGTAGAAGAATATGGTTTGTCCCTTATGCCTAGGTTTGAATTCCACAGTTTAAAAATCAAATTTTCTTAGTGTATAAAGTTAAAACCAAATGTGCCAAGTCATTTCATTTATGTCCCCCAGTGCATGTATGCAAACCTAACTCACCTAACAATTACCTTCCACTTTCTTTCCAATATATATTTCAAGGCTACATCAGTAGACACCCCTCAAACTAAGGCTAAGTGTCAGATTAACTTTCCAATTGCAATTATTTAATTCCTCACTGTTTGACACTGATGCTGTCTACTTATTATCCTGCAAATGCATTGCTTGGGTGTGCACACTACCAGTAAACACAATAACTGGAATTGGCAGGAAAACATCAGTCTCCATTGCTCTAGGTCTGCTAGTAGACATGGCTGGTGTTATTGGAGAAGGTGCCAAGTTTAGGGCACAGAGGTTGGGTTCCAGGAGTCTGGGATATTTGCTGGACTTTTGGTGAAGCACCACAGCCAAAGTCTTCTGAAGGAGGACTACTCTGATTCCCAATACAAATCTGAGGCATAAAATTGTTTGGCTCAGGCTATATCCAGTGCCACTGATATCCTGCTCACTGGAGAGCAATGTAGTGATTATTTTAATGACCTACAGAGGAGAAAAAGGGATACTCTTAACCATTTGTTGAAGGAATATAGGACTGCAGGCATCCCACAACCATGTTAGTATCAACTAAAGAGAGTATTTGTAAGACCTAGAAAGCTTAATATAGGCAAGATTGATATGCATAATGCTCCTCTGTTCTTTTGTCTTCTTTCCCCAGCTGCCAGGGATTATGAGTTCAATTTCTGGGCTCATGAAGCTCAATTGGAAAGACTGAGGGAAGCAAGTGGCATGCATGCAAAAGAAGAGAATTGTTATTGTAGCACTAAAAATTATCAAATTGATCATGCATATCCAAACTGTAAAAGCAAGTATGCATGCATTAGTCTGTAGCATAAACCAATTGTAAGAGTCCAATATTAGAGTTTAGTCAGAGGTTGTGGGTTCAATTACCATAATTCACAACTATACAATACTGTTCTTTCTTCAATAATATTTACATTAAATTAAAAACTGTATACCAGTGGCACAAATGCCTTGCTGAAACTGTAAATTGTGTAATGGAAAAATACATATGTGCAATATTTGCACATTTCAAAGATTAATTGCAGCAATCTCTAGTATAGTGTGTATCTTTTAGGAGGTATACGTAAATGTAAAACTTAAGATAAAAGAGCTGTATAATTAATAATGCATTATATGTCGCATATGATGGTACTAATGTTATCTCTTTTTTTTCTCTCACCCCAACCCTCATCTCTCTTTTTTATTTCCTTTATTTTTATTTGATTTTTTTTTTATTTTTTTATTTTTTTATTTTATTGATTTTTTTTATTTTCTTTTTTATTTTATGTGTTGTCAAAATGTGTCCATGTCACCCATCATTAAATGCTCTACAGCACAGCTAGGTAGGCCAGCCCCAATGTATCAGTCTTCCCCATTCTACACA
This sequence comes from Protopterus annectens, assembly GCF_019279795.1. Lineage (NCBI taxonomy): Eukaryota > Metazoa > Chordata > Ceratodontiformes > Protopteridae > Protopterus > Protopterus annectens. Next base: position 206,861,053 of record NC_056741.1, read on the forward strand.
CTCCAGCACCAATGCACAGCACTTCTGGGAGCCAACCTGGCAGCACAGTCTCTGCTGCTCCTGCACTAACTACAGCCTCAGGTAGTTGTGCCCAGAAGGCTGGTCAAGTTCTACCCTCCTGGATCAGCGGTGGTGGTGATTTGATCAACCACAGTGAGTTGCCAGAGATGGTCAATGTGGTCATGCACCACACCATTGATGCACACCTACGCAGGTTGGAGAGGCTGCTCTCCTTCATGCTCCATAGGAGGATAAGGAGACATCAATCACTCCAGCCACCAAGAGAGTAAGGTGACAGGGATGACAGTCCAGTAGGTGAGAACTCGATTCTAACTGTCTCCAAACTTGACAGTCATGGGCCTTGGTTGTCCCTTCCCTCACCCAAATCATGGTGTCCCCAACCTTTTGTGTCCATTATCATCCCTGTATCATGTCTTGTTTGTCTTATCTGCCTCCAATTGCTTCTTCACCTACCCAAATTACCTGACCCAGACATACCTATGACCCTTCCTCAAAATTCTTCTCTCTCTAAAATAAAAAAACTAAATGTGCACCTGTCCCACAAAAAATGTCCTATACATACCTTTGTATTTTGGACATGTGTCTTTTTGACACACTTGATTTGGTCCAATTGGCTTTGCAACATAATTGTGTTGTGGTCACCCCTCTTTGTGGAGGTGACAGCTCAAATTCAGTTAATATTCTGCACATATTTTCAGTTTACACTGTTAAAGAAATGGATAGCTATGGTTCTTTTATACCTTCCTCCTGCACATTCCAGTACTACTTTCCCTTTGTTCTTCCCCTGCTTGCTCCCCATTTCATCACTTTCCTACCTACCCAATTTTCACCACTTCAATCTGATCGAATATAGAATCACACACAACAAACATAAGCAGCAAAAAAAAAAACAGTGGATCCCCTTTACTTTTTGGGTTCCATGTTTGCTTGGAGGTGTGCATTGTGCACCCATTCACAGCAATGGTTAGCACCAGCAAAATATTGTGGTTACGTCCATACAATGCCACTTAAACCTGCTGCACTATGCCAACACACAGCAACACATGTACTATGAAGAATGCATGTCACTGCATTATCAATGTTTATGTAAAAGTATTTGAAAGTATTAGATACACTTGGAGTTGAACCCAGTATCATCTGGGCTTAAAAGCAAATGTGTCAATGCATTTACACCTGCTGCCACAGTGTCAGTTAAGCAGCAGGTCTGTTTCATACACTCAATACTAACTCTCAGACTTTAGCAATGTGGCTCATGTTTGCACACTGCTTAACTATGTACAAACATGAATAGTATTGATAATGTGTATCTCTCATGCACAAACACTGTGCCAACCATCACACAAACCCACTGCTCACCTCGTTATGGGAAAGTAAATATCATTATGTATTATTGCTGTATACTGTCCATTTCCTGTCTATGACATGAAATTTCATATGGAAACAAACTGAAGACCATAGCTAACAGTATGTCACATATTTACAATACAGTCATGTGTTGCTTCCTCCATGCACTGCAACCCTGGCGTCAAAGTACTTTTTTCCACACATATATCACCTACACTACAGAAACTAATATCCCGTGTTGTATGATATGCACTGTACATTAATCTGGTAACATTCACAACTAGAACTATTGACACATGAGCCTAAATAATCGTATCTGCAAGGCTAGGGAAGGAGTCAGTGTGGACCTTATCCACAAGGACATAGGTGACCTTCAACACACTTGACTCGACCCATGTTGGTTCTTTCAAGGGAAGGTTTTGCTTATTAAGTCTAGTGGCCTTCTTTGATAGTGACCCTAAAGTCTTGGATGAGGGATAAAGGATATACCACCTATGATAAGTTATCCAAGGTCTTTGACACTATCACCTATTCATGTATCATAGAGAAAATCTCCCATCCAGGAATTAACCCATACATTACTAGATGAATAGCCAACTGGCTTACAGACAGAACACACACTATCAAAGCTGGGGACTGCACCTCCACCTTTAGACCACTAACCAGCGGAATACCACAAGGATCTGTGCTAGACTCTCAATTGTTTGGAAACTATTGCTATGAAGCCCAGACAAAGGAAGATGGCCTGTGGTTTATCTACTTTGCAGATGACTGTTAACTGGATGCAGTCATATATAGTCCCCCAGTGATGGTAACATATTCCACAGAGGGATGACACAAACAAATGATTGGTGCCAAACTCACAGGACTAAACCTTAAAGCAAACAATGTTTCATTGTCCACTTTGGCAATGATGTACCCCAGCTAATTATAATATATATAGCACCCCTGTAAGCTCAAACACAGTATTGTGAGACTTGGGAAGACATTTTGATAGCAAACTACACTTCAATCACTATGTGTCCATAGTGATGGGACACACATTCTACATTGTACACCTCATAAATACGGCCATCACATCCAAGACCAGGGGAGGTCATAGCTCTGTTGTACTTTACCCTTATCAGACCACTAATTGAGTACAATGCCCCTTCTGACTGTACCTCAACAGACACCTGCAGCAACTGAAGAAAACACATAGGTTTGTGATCACGAGAATCCCAGGCATCCAAAACATGGAAAGACTGAAAAACCTGTCACTGTATGCAGTATCATGCAGGCTGCTGAGAGGTAACCTATGCCTGGCCTATACAGCAGTCTAAGACCCTGTCTTAATGGAAATGCTGGACATCTAAAAATCATATGGGACAAGGATAACTTGCTACAGAGATCTCAACCTAGCCAGTGACATAAACAGAACATGCTGGGGAGACAGCTATCTCTTGCAGTGATGGACTCTCCACTGTAATAGGCTCCCACTGTGTATGAAGCAATGCTCTTCAATGTATCTATTCAAGCGCAACCTTCACAACTGGATGGGTGATTGCAAATTCAGCCCTGGGATGGCACCTATGTCCCTCATGGACAGGGCCAGTTGGTGCTGCTCACAAAATTTCTCTGCTAGCAATGACTAACTATGCTCAATAAGGGTACTTGTGTTTTTACACAGCTAAGCTTATAAACACCATAACACCATTAGGCTAGTAACCTCATATGAACCTGTAAAGCTATGAACCTGCGCAGGCCTCCCAACATGGCCTGCTGATGTCATCCACTATAAGTTGACCTGCAGTCTTGTCAAAGACAGACTTGTGTTGTGGCACTTGCATAAAGTAGTGAGTTCTATATTCTGGGTACTTAGATAGGTAAGAGTTCTGTTCTCACTGCAGTCAACTGGATATGTGTGTGTGTGTGTGTGTGTGTGTGTGTGTGTGTGTGTGTGTGTGTGTGTGTGTGTGTGTGTGTGTGTGTGTGTGTGTGTGTGTACATAGAGGAGCAGAAATATGCATCCTACAGTTATTGTTATAATACCATGGAGTGATAGTATTTTGATACTTGGACATTTATTTATTTTTGTGTGGCATTGTCCTGCTTACACATCCATTTCATGCAGGCCTCCCAACATTGTCTCTCCAAAATGGCCTGCTGATGTCATCCACTATAAGATGACTTGCAGTCTTCTATAAGTGAGACTTGGGCCATGCCACTTATGTAAAGTACTGAGTTCTGTAGTCTGTGTACTTAGGTAGGGGTTCTGTTCTCACTGCAGACAACTGTGTATGTGTGTGTGTTTGTGCTCTTGCTTGACATTACAGAGAGTCTTTTACACCAGTATGTAGGATGCTATTATTACCATATTCTGCTCAACAGACACTGCTGATTTCATCAGCTATATCTGATTTGTGGATATGCACTATTTCCACCAGGGCAATGTCAGAGACTGGCCTGGGGCCAGGCTAAAATCATGTAATCCTATACAATACAGATTACAGTGACATGGCTTTCAGTCTATTCACCTACATCATGGCATGTTTTTTAGGCCTTGTGTTTTCTTGATGAGAAAGGCCTGTGGTCTCTCTAGTTGCTGCATGTGTCTGGTGAGGTACATGCAACAGAGATGCAGTTAAGTACAGTGCTATCATACAATCCTACAATGTGAATATGATGGAGTGATGTATGATGTGCACAACACAATCTTTCAACACCAATGTGGATACTTGGTGGCTAAAGTTCAGATTGCTATCCGCATGTGTTCCCAATGCTTGCATCACTGGGTTTCAGCATAGCATATCTGTTGTAACTCCTGGAATTAGCATGGAATTCCACTTTTCAGAAGAAGAACATAAAGACACATTTCTGTATTTATTTGTAGATTGTGTGGCTTTGTCACTAATCATTTGTTGTGTTAGCTACTTCTGCAGTATGTTATCATCATTGGTGAACTCAATTATTGCTCCCATTATGCAAGAATTAGCAAACCTGGTAAGCTAAAGGCCATATACTTTAGCCTGAACTGTTGAGAACTACATTCCAAACAGTAAATGGTCAATCACAGATCCTTGGGGTACACCAATGGTGACAGCTCTACTGGTACAGGTGGATTCACCAACTTTCTCACTATGTGTTCTGTCAGTGAGCCAGGTGGTTATCTAGTGATGTAAGGGTTAATCCCCCAGCTAAGAGAGTTTAGCAAAGATACCTTCATGAGGCACTGTGTCAAAACTCATGATAGGCAGTATGTACTGTCTTACCTTAATCCATCTCTATCACACAGAATCAATGGGGTATCACAACATCACAGATTGCCTATGGCATGACTCAGTACATACACCTTCCTGATACAGTTGATTACACACTTCAACACACCCTCCATATGGGCTGTGTTCCTGTAGAAGGGTGTACATCAACATGCATCCATCTGAGTTGGGGGGGACTACACTTGATGCATACATGTATAGACACATCCTGACTCACCTCAGCCTTGGGGTAGACCAACATGTCATCATGGACCTTTTCTAAATGGACACTAGTAATATTCTGGCTGTGTGCAAAAATCCTGTGTGAGTTGTTAATGCTACACCATGTCGGTTACACATGACAGATGACCTCAATGAGGTCATCAAGGGCATGTATGATGACAACACTATCATCTTGTGGAACTTGGCCAGGTCAAGGCATTTAACACAAATCCATACTTAAGTATTCAATCAACACTGTCAGATGTGGCCATAAACAGCTATATGACTAAGTGGGTAGACCAGTATATCACATACGTGGCATCTCACTATGTTGAAATGTGTGAAATGACCTATATCTCAGGTCCAGTGATCAGGTCCTTACATCAGGGCTGTCTGCTAGGCCATTTCCCATCCATTAGTTAAGTGAAGGACATCACAGATGACATCCTGTTTCCATATAGCTGCCTGAAGGACTACAGACTGTGGGAAATTATTGACTCCAACTATGATGTTAGTATAATATAGACAGTATCAACACATACTAAAGATTGCTGTCACAGCCATGACAGCTCCTGCAATAACAAGAAATCATGGGGGGATTTATTAAGTCAGGAAATCAAACACACAACCCAAGTATAATGTGGACATCACACCCTATAAACAGGCCAATAGGTATGTGACCTGTGTCCTGGGGTAGATGGTAAGTGGAATATCGACTAGCATGTGGTCACAGTGCTGACTACTCCCTTGTATGTAACACAAGTGCTGAGTATGTGAAGGACATCAACATCAGAGGCCATAATACCTCCACAGTTCCCAGCCTTCATCACGGCAATAACTGAGTACAAAGCACCCTTCTTCTTGTACCTCCCTACACATATTTCCATTGATGTGTAACTGAAGTGTACCACCTTTATTACAGTGAGCTATCACATAGCTTATTGGCCATACCTAGGTATTCTTTTTGTGGCACAAACATGACAGTCTGATGGTGTGGAACACCGATCAAGTTGTTACACCAGATGCTTATCTGCTACCTGTTCTGGTTGTGCACATACTACATACATAGATGTTTGACACCATTAATGGCATGGATATCATTCGTGATGGTCTGTGGCTTTGTCTGGAATGCCACAATGATCACAGGGCTTCACAGATCACTCTCAGTCTCTTAGTGAAAGATAACAGTGTGGATTATGCTATATATATATATATATATATATATATATATATATATATATATATATATATATATATATATATGCCATGCACACCAATCTACTAGCCTGTATTGCTGTTAATGTCACATACAGGAATAGCAGTGTCCCTCCTAACACCTGCAGCAGATGTTACAGTGTCAAGACAGTGTGTGGGATTACCCTCATAGACCATGCATGTATCATAATAGTTGATCAAGTGTGTTTGTGCAGAATCATCTCTTATCTCACTCTATATCACATATGTTATGTCAAAGGCATGAGATTACTGATAGTATTATTCTGATATTATCCATGATTGCTTCTTTTAATGTTATTCATGAGCCTTTACCTCACTTACTGGAGTCCTTCGCTGAGATTACACTCATATTCAGGCAAATCAGTTTGCACTGCTTCACAATATGCACCCTACTACAATTGTATGTCAAATCCCTGATAGATGCCCTTGCATTATTCATGTAAGGATGCTTATCTCACACAGGCATCCTCCCTATTGTCATGTCACCTTGCGTGACAGTCGCATGGTACACATTTTCACTTTGCAGTTCCTATTGTACCATATAGATGCTTGATTGTTGCCGCTACAACCATCTTCCATTGCCATGCCCTAGTCTGCTGTACATTATGTTGTTTCACCGGTCCTCATTTCCTGTATACATTCCTATTCAATACACACACTTCCCCTGAATGTTTATTTTACATGGCAGTTCATGTACCCTTACAAATTATTTGCACAACTTCAGTACAGAATGCCAGGAATGAGATATCGGAATACTCTGCACTGTGGATACACTGTCCTGTACTGTGTTTAGACCATATACTTCACATTCATACTTCTCAACATTCCAGATATTCCCAGGATGTCCAGATGTCTTCCTTAACAAATGTGTTGTTTTCTGCCATATCATTGGGATGATCTCAGGACTGATGTGACTCAGAATTACATACATTTCAGTTCATACCTCTCAACTTTCTAGATTTTTGCAGAATGTCCACATTTTTGTTGCATATTATTGATATTTTCCTCATAAAATTTTGGTTTTCTGGCAAATCATTGGCATGTCATTGTGGATTGAAGTCATAAAATTATGACAGACATTTGAGTTTCAAACTTCATGCTCTTCAGAAAATTCAAGCTAATGTAAAACCTATTATTCTACCAACTTTCTAAGTTTGTAAGAGCAATATTTCAAAAATGTCCCTATTGTTCGGCCTTTGTCTCCCCATTATGTATGGCTTTGTCCAGATTCCTTGCTCTAAGAGGTTGAGAAGTATGTCTAAGTTTCATACTTCAAATCCTTAAGAACATGTATATTAACACAAATTCCTGGTAATTCTAGCACATTTCTATAATGCATATATATGAAATATGTCCCTATTTCTGGGTCATTGTCCCTGCATTATCTTGGCCTTTGTCCAGATATCTTTCACTAAGAGACTGAGAGTGATCTGTGAAGCCCTGTGATCATTGTGGCATTCCGGACAAAACCGTGGACCATCAGTGTTCTGGTTTCAAAAAGTGTGCTATTTGTGTTTGCTTTCATGGTTTCCTGGTTGGCAATACTGTTGCCAGCCACGAAACCTAGCTTAAATGCATTGTGCAGCATGGATATGCATTGTGTGCTGTGCTCATCGTGCACCATGCTCACACATGTAAACTCAGTGTAGGCTTTGAGCGAAGCTTACATGGAGTTTATTGAATCCCAGGAACAGATTTTAACCTTCCAGCTTCAATGACTTATTTCATTTATAATAAACCTTTATGTCAATTACCTTCATATCATTCTTAGTATGGGTGTGATCCCTCACTAGACATCCATCCACCCACAATCCTTTTTTCCCATCTTTGCACATGGAGTAGAGGTGTCATTTTAGCAGTGATAATCATCTGGAGTGAATTTTAACACATCCAGGTGGGTCACCCTGCCACTACACCTTCCAACCAGACAATCCAAACATAATTCATAATTTCTGTATGCAAAAAAAAAATATTCAGAAGTTGTAAAAAATAGAAAATATTGTGAAACAGGTAGCACAGTGGTGCAGCAGTTAATGTTGTCACATCAAAGCAAGAGGTTCTCTGGTTTGATTCTCAGCTGGGGTGCCTTCTGTGCAGAGTCTGCATGTCCTCCCTGTGTTCATGTGGCTTTTCTCCAGGTACTGTGTTTTTTTCCCTCATTTCAAACACATGCGTTGAGTGTTTCTCCCTAGGCCTACACTGAAAATAGGCTCTGTCCTAGTTGGACTTTCCCAGTCAACAAATATTAAATAAGTAGAGATACCAGACAGAACCACATATTGAACAGATATTTTGCAAACAAGTTCAAGTTAACGGTTTGAAAATTATGCAGTACTTAACCAAAACAAGTCTCTTGAAATAAATAAGTCCACTACAAAATGATCAAATGACCACTCTGTGTGACGGAGCAGTTAAGGCAACCAAGCAATTTTCCTTTCAATATGCTTACACAGCCACTGTATGCCTAATATAGTGCATGACATTTCTGGCTTTGATGCATATTCATCACTGATAACTTCTTTAATGGATCTAATCAATTTAGTGCCTAAAAGTATATCTGATGTGCCTAAGTATTTTTAAGTATTTTAAGAACAGGATATTTTATGCACAGGATAATCTCAGAAAGCTGACTGCAAGCCATGCCTCAGTATATGGATTGAGGCTAATGATCAAGGATGGTATGTCCCTTAATTTTTGTACAAAACGGCCCTCAGTTTTTCAAAATATCATACTCCAACAAGTGGTGAAAAGCTTTACATTCATATTGAATGCCTGTGGATCATTAGCATCTATATAGGAGTTCCACTGTACCCAAAGACAAAATCTGTGTTGTGCGTCTTTCTCACTGAATGAGAGCCAGAGGCCAATGTCAGTACAGTTAAGAAGATGAACTGAGTCTGAGAGGGCAAATATAGCTGAGGGAGGCTGAGCAGCATCTAAAAACTGCCTTACTCTTGGGGAGTTTGTTAGCTTTCTTCAGCATAGCTAAAGCCTACACTGGAGCCCAGGGGTTCTAGCATAGGAAAGCAATAGTATAGTAAAACACAGAAGGGCTGTCTGCAATGGAGACTGAACACATGACATCATTGCATGCCCACTTGGAGGAGGAAAATGGTGGCCTTAACAGAAAAAAGTCCCTACCTGCTTCAGTAGTGCAACGTACCAAAAGGAAAGACAGTATCCACTCCATGAATACTATGGAGATAGAGAATTTGTGCCAAGTTATGACAGATATGATATGAGGCCACTAAAAGTAACAATGAAAAAAAAAAGATATGGTGGCCGGTAAGGGCATAGCCTAAGCATAACATAATTCTTAACAAGATACTTCCAGACGAAGTAGATATTACAAATGAATTTAAGCACGACACCACTTAGGCAAAATTTAAAGAAGTTTATGGCTTTATGTCTTCATTTAACATATTAAAAAAATTGAATTTATAATAAATACACTGTGAAGAACCCAAAAGAAAGACAATGGCATAACAATAACAATAGTAATAATAATAATAATAATGATAGATAATGATACAGCATCATTTTTCAATATTTAAATGAAAATTAAATTTTATTAATAAAGCTCAGGACAGTGCTTAGGGTAAAATAAACAAAATAATGAGTATCTTGTGATATAATAAAAAAATGGTAACCCTAGCAATTCCTTCTTTAGCTGAGATGGAGATATAGAATGCACTGAAATAACATCAGATTTTTTTCAAATAGTCTTAAATTCTTAATCCAAAGATATATTGAAACATGCAAGGTATGTCAAGAAGCAGAATATACACTAGGTGGGATAAGAACATCATCAGTATAAAGCTGAATCTTATAATGCAGTTAAGCAAAGGGAAATACTAACAACAGCAGGGTTACTCTAACATTCTGAGCATGTTTCAAAGTAGATGTCGGTAAGGTAAAGAGACAGGTGTCATACCTGCTTAGTGTCACTTTATACTGACACACCATCAGAAAGGTCTTCAGCCATCAAACAACAGACAACAGAAATAGTATCAATTAATTGAAGTGTAGAATTATCAGATTCAGGACTTGGATAATACTTAGAAGGTTTTACAACAGAGACTAACAAAGACTGCTGAAAGAAAGCTGGAGATGATTAAGGCAGATGGCTGCTGATTTCTGGGGGGGGGGGGTCTCTTCTGCATTCTTAAGATTTAATGATTTTATCATTACCTGCAATTCAGGTGCAATTCAGCAACTGTCTTTATGACATACTATGCAGTGTATATCAAGAGTATCCTGTTCAATCACAGCCTCATTTCAGGCTTTGTTCTTACCAAATGGCGTGCTGCAATGGTCATCCCACTCCAAAAAGGGGAGTTACTACAGACCCTGGGAACTACCACCCCATTAGCCTGATGAGTCTAATACATAAGGCTATGGATCACATCATCATGGACCATATAAATAAGGACATAGAGAATCTGCAAACTCTGGACCCCACGCAGTATGGGTTTGTGAAAGGTAGATCATGCCTGCTGAACCTGATAGACTTCTTTGAGTCTGTCACCAGAGCTGTGGATGAGAGCAAGGTAGTTCACACAGCCTACCAAGATCTTGCCAAGGCCTTCAACACCATCCTTCACTCAGGAATCATAGATAGACTCACTAAACTAGGCCTAAACCCCTATGTAATAAGATGGGTTGCAACTGGCTCACTGATAGAACCCACACTGTGAAAGTAGTGGACTCCAAATCTGACTACCAACCAGTTACAAGTGGTGTTCCACAGGAATTGGTCCTAGGTCCTCTCCTGTTTGGCATCTACTTCTCTGAAGTTCAAGCCAACACAAAGTGACTCTGGCTGACCATGTTCACAGATGATTGCAAACTGGGAGCCATTATTGATTCTCCAACTGATGTAGACATTCTACAAAAAGGCCTCACTGACACCAGTGACTGGTGCCAGAACCATGGCCTTAAGCTCAATGCCAAAAAGTGCATTGCTATTCCCTTTGGGAAAAATTCGGTGCCCTTGAACTACCACATAGGTGGTAGTCCACTAAACACCGAAAGTGCAATAAGAGACCTGGGGACACAGGTTGACAGCAACCTCTCCTTTGATAACCACATTGCCAATGTAGTCAGAAAGTCTTGTGTGGCACATCTCATTACAAAAGGTTTCCAACCAGGAAGAAAGAGGTCATAATCCCTCTCTACTCATCCCTCATTTGACCTATAATAGAATACAATTCCTCATTTGGTGTGTACCTCACTAGACACCTACAACTGGAAAGGCCACAACAATACCTCACAAAGAGGATCTTAGGGCTTAGACACATGCCCTAAATGGACAGACTCAAAAAACGCCAGCTATACTCTGTCTCTTATCATCTACTTAGAGGTGATCTCTGCTTGACCTACAAAGCCATGCCTGACCCAGAGATGCTAGATACGCTCCACCTAAAGAAATCCCAATCCCTCATGTCACACACTCCAGGGACCTTAACCTCATTGCCACAATAAACAGAGCATGCTGGAGGGAAAGGTTCCTAACCCAGAGACTTCCCATACTCTGGAACAAACTTCCCATTCAAGTCAAGCAGAGCACTTCACTGGCCCACTTTAAGAGAAATCTTGATGAGTGGGTGGGCAATAGGAAGTTCACTCCTGGGATTACTTCAGTGGCCTTGCTTGACAGAGGCACTGGGAACTAACTTTAGGTGGCATGATGCCAGTAAATCTTCTTGGACTCCGCTTACATAGGCTCCAGGGCCATTAGCCTAGTACACACCTATGAACCAATAAGAATATATCATCTTATATCTCAAGTGATATGGGGGGGGGGTCTAAATTCTGAGTACAAGGAGGAAAATGTTATTCTAATATCTGAATCCCAGAGTACTAATGATCATGATAGCAGTGCATATCTTGATGATGCTGCTATTGACCTCTTAAAGAGTTTGTAGTAAATGGAGTGTCTGGATTATGCTTCTAAATTGATTATGGAACATTCTGATGTGACAGAGGTGAATAGCAGCTTTTGTTATCCATCTTTTGAAGCAGTTATACTCTAACCTCATGCTAGAGTACACAGCACTGCCACCACAGAGCATTCCACTGGAAATATTGCACAGCTTTTAAAGCTGTAATACACTTTGCACTGCCACACTAAAAAACACAGAAGTGTAACTGACTGTAGTATGCTTTACTTCTGACATCTCTCTGAGTGGCCATGTTAAAATCTTAAAGCCTTAAAATCTGTAAGATACTTTTGGTCCTACTCTTTTTTTTATGAAACTTGTAACAACTGGAATGACACATACTACAAAATGATCACTCATCTATGGTCATAAAGCACTAGTTACCTGTTGTCAAAATGGATATCAAGATTCTCCTCTTGATCTTTGTTCCTGAGGTGAAATTTGTGACATGCCATTTTCAAACTTATAACAAGCAGGTTATGATCAACAGTAAACTGGCTAAAAGACAGAAAAAATGCATTGCAAGCAGCAGGTTCCTCATAAGAAAGTATTACAAGTGTCTTCTAGGGCTCAATGCTGAGATCCTTCTTTTTCAGGATTTATATTTTTGATCAACAGACTGGAAATCAAGAACTCTGGAAAAATTTGCAGATGACTGCAAACTGTGAGTTATTGTCAAAGACAACAACCAATACCCTAACCCTTAAGTAAGAACTTATATGAGTAAGTAACTGATATACTGAAAATGGTCTCACTTTAAATGTAAACAAGTGAAGTACTGTCACATTTGGTAGACCATCTCACCACTCAGCATATGGTATAGACAATACTCCACTTCAAAGTGAAAATGTCAGTAGGAATGTTGGATTGTAGTCTGATAATTTCATCTTTTTTTTCTCCTTATATGATAGATAATAGTATTTAGAAAATCCTTCTACTTAGCTCATCTAACTGCCAAGGCAATATCATCCTGATCTAAACTGGTCATTGTTTCATTATATTCCATATTGATTAGGCCAGTTGTTGAGTATGAGCCCCCTTTTGGATGCACCTCATTATACATATCAACCAGCTAGAAAGATCCCAGAGGTGCCTAATTAAGAAGATCACTGCCTTAAATACACTGAGCTGCTGAGAGAAGTACTTTCCCCTTTAAGCAGCACATTATGGACTCTTGAGGGGAGAGCTCTGCTTTGCCTTCCTTGCAATTAGAGCATACCTCTTAGCCTCTCACTATAACAATTCTAGACAAAGCTAGAAACACTAGGGGAGACAGTTCTTATACACTTATAAAGTTGATAAAAAATAATAAGTTTTGTATTAGCATGCATTTTCTGAAGGGTTAAGGTTAAAATTCAAATGTGTGTCACTTTTTAGAGACATCAGTCCTCTGTCATTTGCCAGAAAAATCAAAAACGTTGTGAGGAACAGACCAAAAATATGAGGCAAAAATCTATCTGTCATTCTGTGAAAATCTAAACAGTTAAGAGGTATGCATCAGAGACTGAGCTGTCTTGGATCTTTTGTATCTTCACAAGTCCAATAGTTCCAGAAATACCAGAACCAGAAACTAAAGCTTTACCAGCAAATAATTATAATGTGATTCTGCAATAATTTCCTCATGCAATGACTCCCCACTACTGGAATCAACTTCTTCTGTAGATCAAATAGTGCCACATAGCATTACCCTTCAAACAGGACTTTCAGCCCAGGCCTGACTGGCCTAGGCCTCCTACAGAAAGGTGGTAAGGACTAAGAGTGGTCACCAATACAGCATAAATGCACATGATATTCAATTGCCTTGAAACCCATGTGGATTTTATGAATCAGACACCGCATTGTGATTCTGCACATAGAGTGATGAGGGAAACCACCTAAATCAGCTTTTCAATATTCTAATGAGGTTGTTCCTATAATCCATGTCGACAATAGCTCTAGGATGGCAGGAGTTAGATACAAAGTCATTTTTTCCATTTTAGAATATGGGCAAAGAAATAATAGTTCTAGGAGAAACATCAGTCACTGTGCCTGCATTCATCACCAGCTGGGGAGAGTATGAAGTGGACAAAGATGTTGACTCACAGTACCTGGATACCTTATTCAGCTTAGACTGGTTTCAATATGGAGTCTCCATATCCATCTTGTCTACATTGTTTTTTGCTATGGTCTCTGATTTCCTCCTGCATATGAAAGACTTGCAGCTAAATTGGTGATCTAAATGCCATGTAAATAAGGAATTTGTACAATTTAGAAGCATTGCTCTTGTTTAGGCCTTGATACTTTTCAGCCAAATGTCCATTGCACAATATCTAGATTTTAAGGTATGGCAACTCTTCGACAGCGCTTTAAGTAAATAATAATACTCAATCTTACTCTGAAAACACACAGGTAGAAAAGAATATTTTCTAAGACTTTAATATTCTTCTGCCATCACAAGACATTCAACAAAAACGAGTCTGTAAAAATGACTCAAAGCTGTAGTCCTTGATACATTTGTTAAAATTAAGTCTGGTTCTAAGAATATACACTCAGTCGCCAAGCACCATTGACAAATTACTTAATTCTGTCAACATTCTGAATTCATTGATAAAGTGAGATTTTATTTTCATACAAAATTTCCATAAAAAAATGAAAGACAATAAACAGATGATTAAATAAAGATATTCAATAAAATACTTTCCAGATTAATTTCTGAAACCAAAAGATGGTAAATTTAAAATTAATGTTTACCTATTACACACTCAGAGAGTTAACAGCATGGGCAATGGTGTATCAAAATATAAGTGCATGACAGAAGAAAAACACAATGTAATTTAACTTTGAAGCCCTAAGGTTAATACTGAATACCCATGATACAATGGTATTTGTTAATTGAAAATTATGTATTTAATGAATACTTTAAGTCCTTTCTAACTATAAATTGATATCTGCCTTGAGGACCCATATGGAGGCAAGCGGGATTTAAAAGTAATTTGATCAGTATGCAGAAAATTAACAAAGCTGAATGTTATTATTATCAATATGTTCAATGTAAAAAACATTATAAATTACACAGATTATCTGAAAATTGAAATTACAGGTTGTGCATTACATTCATGTTCACAGCTCTAGTGGGACATCCAATGTTTTTTTCTCTTAAAATAGACATTTTTTTGAGAAATGATCAGTCACAAAGGGAATATTATACAAATAATGTGTGTATAAAACTACTGGGCAAAATCAGCTTCACTTATTGCTAAAATACAAATGAAGACTGAAGGTAAAGCTCAGCCCATCTACAAATCCATAGTACAATTCATTTTTTTTAATTCCATAATTTTTTCATTGAAAACTAGCAGTGATAATTTGAATAAGTTAGGAAGACGTCACTTATTTCCAGCTATAACTATTGCCTTGCTTGAATTCCAATTCTGTTCTTCTGAAAAACTATTCAAAGTAACCCTCTGTCATCATGATAATATTAGATACTATCGTACTGCTGGTGTCTTTTTTCCCTGGAGTGATATCTACCAGCTGCACACTGCTGCATCTGAAAACTGAAGGTTATTCTGTGACAGGGGACATCATGATTGGGGGCCTATTCCCATTACACTATGCCAAGGCAATGCCCAACATTCTCTACACAGAGCAACCAACACTTCTTCAGTGTGAAATGTATGTCACAAAAAATGTTTCTTGAAAATATACATGTTTTGTATACCTTTTGTATCATTTTCTGCCATATTTCTTTTAAATTTTCCTTTCTGTCTTTCTCATGTGGGCTATTTAGAATTGTTCTAATATGAACGTAGGATGCTATATTACACACAGTGCTCATATGTATTTCTCTGCTATCCTCTAGCAAGCTTGTAACAGAAATAATGTCAGTTTTGGTTCCACTTTCTAGCATTATTAGCACACATATCTATCTTCTGTCTACCTATTTATCTATTTATTTAACTACCTATCTATATAAAGAGATCTGTGTAAGCATATGTGTGTGTTTATGTGCATTTTAATTTTTCTTGACATTTGGTCATTATGTTCAAATGCTTGATTCACACATATGGATTGTCTTAACATACAAACCTTTAAGGAAGAATATCTATAATGCATATTACTACTGGAAATTATTTTTATTTATTTAACATTTGTTGACCTAGAAAGTCCAACTAGGACAGAACCTATTTTCAGTGGAGGCCCGGGGAGAAACACTCCAGATGTATGTCTTTAGAATGTGGGAATAAACCAGAGTACCTGGAGGAAACTCACACGCATGCAGGGAGGACATGCAGACTGTGCACAGAAGGTACCACAGCTGAGAATAGAACCAGAGAACCTCTTGCTGTGAGGCAACAACATTAACTGCTGCACCACTGTACAGCTCCCATTTTTAGTTTATGGAATGATACATTTACAGAGAAGAAACATAACATATTAAAAACTATCAAAATACAAGGAGATGTTTGGGTTGGCTGGGTGATGGAACATCGTCTATTATTCTGGTCATAGCTGATTGTCATTTTCATGTGAAATTCTGAATTATGTGTCTGTCTTTCAAATGACTATTGTAATTATAGTGAGTATCTTATATCAAACGTCCACTTTTCTAAAAATATTTTTTTGTCCTGTAACTCTTGAAAATACAGCGGAATTAATGAAAATGAAAAAAAGGTGTACTATAAAACCTATAAATGGCAACTTTATTTTTGTGTTACCTTACACTGGATAGGTACACATACTTTTAGCTACTTTAGCAAGTTTCACAATATAGCAGTAACAGAGCATTCAGTGTTAAGTATTTATTTTAAAAAAAGCCATCTGAAAGGCTCAGATAACTTATATTATACCAGGAAGACAGCAATAATTAGGTTAGGTGTGTGGAGCAATGTTGTGTTCTGAATCAACAGCTAAGGTATTTGAACTAAATAAAAACATATGCATCATTTCCATTATTAAATAATTTATACATTAAAGTCTAATGCTGATATTAATTTAGTTAACTTGCATTATACTGATTGGAGGACTAGTCCAATGACTCTTTTCATCTACTGCATAGCCCGAAAGATAGAGAGATGCAATGCAGTTGAGATGCATTCAGAGAGCATATTCCAATGCAGATAAATATGTTTATTTATTCATTTATTTACTTCAGTTTAACAAGGAAATTGAGCTTGTCCAAACACTCTTTTCAGTCATGACTCGGGCCAACAGGTATAAAGAAATACATAAAAGATACATAAATAGACAATGAGAAAACAGATTCATTTTAGGTTATTTACTGTGCAGATTGCATGCATATTCAAACATTGTTATACACAGGCAACACTAATAACATGAGAATACAATACAAATATGGCTTTGTAAGAAAGTGCTGGAAAGAAAACAGGGAAACAGGCAGTAACTGGATAACTCTTGTCAAGGAAGTATGTGCATTTGGATTCTTTTGTTCATGTTTATAAAACAGTGAAAAGTTTGTCATCACTCAAAGATTAGTAAGGCATTCCTTGTGGATGGAATGACTTTGAAATGCATAGCTAAGGGGGGATTATACTAAGTTGCACAGTTTTCTGATTTCTTGGGGAGTAGTCAGTAATATAAAGAACAAGAAGAAAAATATTTTTTGTAGTGACAGGAAGGCAGTAGCTCTCTGCATGGAGGTGCAGTAAGGTTTGTTGTCTGCTAGATATATGAATTTAATAATTTTTATTTTCAGTTTTCTGTATCAGAGTAATACCAGATGCAGCACAAAGGGCTGCAATAGAAAAAAATCTATTCTACCACCTGGATAAGTATGTTAAGGGCTATAGCATTTTCATTTAAGTTGTTAGAAAATGTGAAATTTTATAGGCACTTTTGAGTTGATTTAGTACTTTGTGAGTCTGAGCATTTGCTTGCTGAAGGAAGGACAGTGCTTGATCTCTAATAAGCCTGTTATACTCTTGTTCTTGTATAGAGCATAGGAAAGGCTGGTGGCATCTAAACTGTCCCACCAAATAAAAATAATGTTTTTATTTTAATGTTAATGGAAAGATGGTTGGATCATAGCCAGTTCCAGATCATGGAGAATCCATGCAGGTTCCACTGAAGTGATTGAAAGTCTGAGTACAACATCATCAGCATAAAGCAGTATAGTGAGTTGTAAAGCATCAGTATGAAGATTGTTTATAAATAAGGAGAAGAGACGGGGTCTGAGGACTGACCCTTGCTCTAGGAATTATTCAAGTATAGGAAAAGACTTTGTCAGGTGCTACCATAAAGGTTCTTTCAGATGGATAGTTTTTTGCCCAGGTGTAGACTTTCTGAGAGAAATAGAAAGACGACATTCTTGAAATAAGAAATTTATGAATGGCATTGCAAAAGGTATTTTTGAAATCTAAGAAGCTGTTACATAGATAAAGAATACACTCCATGTTTGAGATGATATGTTTTGTTAAAGTATAGATCACTGTTAAAGTACTGAGTTTTTTTTTTTTTTTGGAATCTGTTCTGCTTGTTCTTGACTATAAAATAGGTTTAAATGTTTTGGGTAGGTAATTTTTTTCAAGTAGCTTAGCTACAGGGCAGGCATTAACAATAGACTTATAGTCATTTGGGGAGGTGGGATGATTAGTTTTGGGTAAAAGTATGATAAGACAATGTTTAAAGTTCTAGTAAAATGAAAAAAAGGCTTCCACCACAACGAAAAGTTCACTGAGAAATTCTGTTAAAATGTAGGCTTTAATAAAACGAAGAAATAAAAAGCACAAATTGTGCTGTTCAAGTTGCAAGTCAAATAGTATAAGCGCTTTCAGTTAAAAAACCTTCTTCAGATCGTAGTGTGTAGACCTGACTTGCTGTTAAATAAAGTTCCTTAATTGCTCAACCAATCGCATACAGCAATCAGATGCACACCTTCCTTAAGCCTCCATTTTATTTCTTAATTAGGTTCTCTTCCTGTTCGATTCTCAGCTAAAGCATCTTCTGTCTGGAGACATGCATGAATCACCCATTCATTCGTTGAAGGTTGTGTGTCAGAGCTGGCAACTCGGCACGTAAAAATCTACTGCCAACCATTAGCGGACCGAGTTAAGACACAACAACTCTGTTGAGCCCTGGAAATAAATTAGCTCTGAGGTTCATGATCCATTTGCTTTCTTCCTTTTCAGTTTTGTTGACAATGTCTCCTCCATGGAGGTTAGTAGTCACATTTGAGATAACCATAAATCTAAATGAATGCCCTGGATTTTCAGACACATGTCCATATAGGGCATTGGCTACCATTTTATTCTTGATGTCCAACAGGTGTCGAAGTATCCGTTCCTTAAACTTTCTATTGGTCTTTCCTACATAATAGGCTTGGCACAAATTACAAGTGCCAATGTATATAACATTCTTGGTGTTGCAGTTAGCAAAACCAGAGAACTTATAGCATTTGTTAGTTACCGGATGAACAAAACTGTTGGAACATTTAATGTGGCTGCAAGCTTTGCAAAAGCCACATTTACAAATTCCTAACATATTTCTTCCTTTTGTACTCTGCTTGTTAGGTATTCCATCATAGTTGCACAATAAATCCTTTAAGTTCTTCTTGTTTTTATAACCAAACGTAGGTGTTTCCCCTACTATTCACTTAATTTTACTGTCAGCAGTTAAGACTGGCCAAAATTTCTTGATAGTCAGTGCTGTAGGTCATCATGCATCTGAGAATGTTGCTGTTTTGTTGTATCGAATGGACATTGCTTTGCCTTTACTCATGACTAATTGTTTTTCATTATAGCAAAATTCTGTAAGAGTTGCTCTGACAACATGGGAAATGTACCTGTGACTCACAGGACTGTTTCTAGTGTGAATATACATGCTGAAGTACATAGTAATATACACACTAATGGGCAACATCCTGAATTAGCCTCTCGCAATACTCCTAACAATAGGACTAATGGTTTTATAGTTAACAATGACTCTAGTATGCTTGAGGTCATTACATTGCTAATGGAAAATGATAATGCAGCGAATGTAGACACTGCGTCAGCAGGAAGCATTCAGCCTTCAAGTGAAATAGTTCTGAGCGTGACACCAAAGAAGGGATCTGTCCATGCACCTTTGTTACAACAACTCCCTTTTTTATTAACACAGAAAAATGTCGGGAGATCCAGGTCAGAAAGCAGAGAGAGGAAAAAGAGAAAGGTAACTTAGGAACCTCAATGAGCTTAGATGAACGATTTCATTGCTAATTAATATATCTGATTATGAGCTGACAGCTACCCAAAAGAGTGTTCTGCAAAGAGGCTTGAGCTTTATACCCTCAATACGCTCTGACCTGAGTGAGTTAGTGACAGACTTAAGGTGCTTTGGTAGGAACGTTACGTTGAAGTGTCTTTTTGACAATGAAAATACTGGTACAAACTATACATCATCTGTGTTGAAAAAAACAAGTTCCTTTGTCCCCAGCAATCATCCCACTGTGGAGATGTTCTTACGGTTATGTGAGAATGAGGTGTTTGAATGGAGGTCAAAAGGAAAAAGTAAACACTATTACAATTTAACACAGGAAGAGTTTCAGGCATTAAAAGAATTGCAAACAATGAAAGTAATCATTTTCAGGCCAGCTGACAAAGGAGGAGCTTTAATAGTGATGAATTCAATACAGTATGCCAGGAAAATGCAGGATATGTTAAGCCATAGTGATACATACCACAAAATCGAGAAGTATCAAGTAGACAGATTGATTTCCTCAGTAAAGAATGTCCCGTATGACAAATTAATGACTAGAGCAATTGATAAAAATCTATATGACTTTCTTGAAATGGTATATCCAACTATACCTGTTATCAAAGGGTTGCCTAAGATTAATAAGAACAGTGTTGACCCCCCTCTGAGACCGATAGTTTCAGGGAGAGGATGGGTCACTGAGCCCATTTCAATCTATGTGGAAACTGAACTTAAGAAGTTGTTACCTTTCGCACATACTGTATTGAGGGACACTGGTCAGCTGCTGGAGAGACTGTATGAAAGAATGGAGCAAGAAAGCTCCATAGACAGCCTCATTTTGGTGACGATGAACATCAACAATTTATTCACTTGCATACCCAACGATCTAGGAATAGACGCAGTAAGGGACTTTGCCTCTCATTTTGAAGTAAACATGGATGTGAATCTAGTATGCAGCCTCCTGGAATTGGTCCTGGAGAGCAATGTGTTCCTCTATGGTGAGAGCTGCTATTGGCAGAAATGGGGGGTAGCCATGTGCACCCCCTGTGCAAACAGCTATGCCAATATAGTCCTAGCTGAATGGGAAAGGCAGTGGGAAATGGATACGAAAAATGAATGGAAGGAATGCATCATCTTTTACAATAGGTTTGTGGATGATGTTATATTCCTATGGAAGGGCAGTATGCAACGTCTAAATGATTTTGTCAACTATTTAACAAGTAATACTAGCTTTCTAAGATTTGAAGTGAAAATGTCAGCAAATGAGATTGAGTTCTTTGACGTGAGAATTTCAATGAATAATAGCAAAGGAACTGGTACCACTATATTCAGGAAACCAAATTGGAGGAACCATATGCTATACTACAATAGCATGCACCCGAGACATGTTTTTCAGAATATTGTTGAAAATCAAGTGACCAGGATATCCAAGCTCTGTACTGACGATGATGATTTTCTGCAGGAACAAGACAAACTCTTACAGAATTTTGCTTCAAGAGGCTATAATGAAAAACAATTAGTCATGAGTAAAGGCAAAACAATGTCCATTCAATACACGAAAGGGCAACCATACTATTTGAAATGGAAGCAGAGTGATGTGAAGAAAGGTGGGAACAGCAACAGCCTCTGATGCATGATGACCTACAGCACTGACTCCTTTGATGTTCATGAAACCATCAAGAAATTTTGGCCAGTCTTAACTGCTGACAGTAAAATTAAGAGAATAGTAGGGGAAACACCTAAGTTTGGTTATAGAAACAAGAAGAACTTAAAGGATTTATTGTGCAACTATGATGGAATACCTAACAAGCAGAGTATAGAAGGAAGAAATAGGTTAGGAACTTGTAAATGTGGCTTTTGCAAAGCTTGCAGCCACATTAAATGTTCCAACAGTTTTGCTCATCCGGTGACTAACAAATGCTATAAGTTCTCTGGTTTTGAGAACTCCAACACCAGGAATGTTATATACATTGGCACTTGTAATTTGTGCCAAGCCTATTATGTAGGAAAGACCAATAGAAAGTTTATGGAACGGATATTTCTCCACCTGTTAGACATCAAGAATAAAGTGGTAACCAATGCCCTATATGGACATGTGTATGAAAATCCAGGGCTTTCATTTAGCTTTATGGTTATCTCAAATGTGACTACTAACCTCCGTGGAGGAGACATTGTCAACAATACTGAAAAGGAAGAAAGCAAATGGATCATGAACCTCAGAGCTAATTTATTTCCAGGGCTCAACAGAGTAGTTCCTATTAAACCTATTTTGAAAGAGAGAAGCCTAATTAAGAAATGAAATGGAGGCTTAAGGAAGGCGTGCATCTGATTGCTGTATGTGATTGGATGAGCAATTAAGGATCTTTATTTAACAGCAGTAAGTCAGGTCTACACACTAGGATCTGAAGAAGGTTTTTTAACCGAAAGCACTTATCCTGTTTGACCTGTAACTTGAACAGCACAATTTGTGCTTTTTATTTCTTCGTTTTATTAAAGCCTACATTTTAACAGAATTTCTCAGTGAACTTTTCATTGTGGTGGGAGACTTTTTTTTTTTCATTTTACTATTTTTGCCTATTAAGGCTTCCTCTGGAGGTGGTTTTTGGTTTGGTTGTTTGTGTATGTTTAAAGTTTTGTGGCTCATACAGGGACTTATAACCATAACCAATGAATGTTAAGTGAAGGATAGGAAACTTTGGGTACAGGAGTAGTCTGTTTTATATAGGAATTATTTCATTCTTTTGCAGGAAAAAGATTAAGTAAAACACTGGTTTATCAACAGTTTTATAAAATGGAGTATCTGGTTTGGGGGATATTGAAGAAAGGGGAAAGGACAACTGCATGGGGGTGAAGAGATTAGTCTGGATTTAACTGAGACGATGTTTGTTAATTGGACAGCAGGTATCTTTTTGGAAAATAATTCAGGTGTTCCAGGGTGCTTTAAGGTTTTCCAAAACAGTTTGGGCTAGTTGAAAATGAGATGATTGAAGATACACAACTGCATTAACATTTAGTCTAATTTCCTTTTTTAGATGTTTTTTTTTCTGGGGAATATCTTCTGGAAGACAATACTTTGAAACACTCTCCAAAGCTTGATCAGTTTATGCAGTCAGTGAGTATGACCTGTTGACAAGCTGATTGTGGCACCAGCAGGACAACCTGCAATTAATAGAACCACAAACTAAAATCAGACTTTTGCACAAGTGACATTTCTGCAAACTAAATATTAAATGCAGGTACACAGCATGATAAACTATCATGTAGTCAGATTAGAAATACCACTAAAAGAGCAAAAAAAAAAACAATAAAACAGTAACCACTACAAATGTAAGCAAATCTGCATTACTGGAAAAAATGAAGGTGTCTGCTGACAATTTGCATTAAGGTAAAAACAGACGAAAGCTCATGAATACTTATAGAACATTAGGACAGAAAAATACATTTATAAAAAAACTTTGAAAAGTCTGTAATGGCTGAAAAAAGATTAGATTTGAGCAATTTTATAAAAAGGTGAAATGCATAATGATGCTCCTATGCTTTTTTTGCCCTGTAGTTATGGGGAATGACAGATTATTACTTTTAGATGATCTCAGAAATCGGGTCTATATTATAAACACAAAAGCTCAGAATAGCGAATACATCTACAGCGTCACATAAAGGTGGATGTACAAAAAGAGTGAAATACGTAATCGGCAAAACTGAAAACGCAGAACGTATTTGCTTGGCCAGCAGGGTGATCGTGGGAATGAGGAAATATATGCTTTTCCCCACTATAGTGTGGTCTCGGAGTTGGTATATTTAAGTAGGGGGGTGTAGGGCTGCAGGGGGGCTTGCCCCCCCCTGCAAATGTGTGTGAATTTAATTTTATTTAGTTTGAGCTTACCTGCATACTGCTGTTCATTGCTGAAATACGTTCAGTGTTTTCATTTTTGCCGATTATGTAGTTTGCTCTTTCTATACATCGACCTTTATGTGTCGATGTACATGTATTCATTGTTTACAGCTTTCATGTTTATAATATAGACCCCAAAAGTCCACTAGAGGAAAACAGAATGCAAGGATTGTTGTTTACACTACAGTTGGGAAAAGAGCACAGTTGTGCAGTTGGCGAACTACTTCATTGCCCTTGGAAAATTCAGCAAATTGTGGATGTAATTTTCAATGAATACGGGTCAACGAAGTGATGTTCATTGAAAATACCTTTCAGCAAACTAATATAGACCAAAATAACATATACCACTAGACTTGGACATCATCTGAAATGTATCAAAATTCATTCTTTAATAATACAAGAAAATATAGATGAAGCCTTTTACTTCTCCATAATTTCAAGTGGAATCTCTGTACATCTTCCCTGCACAGATACTGCATGACTGAGACAAATGTTTATCACTATGTTACCATTGAACAGTTATATCTGGAACACCTTATTCATTTGGATAATACATAAGCTTAAAATATAAGCAGTGGAACTGGTCCTTAAACATTTTCAAGACATGACCTATACCAAAAGTGCATGAGTTTGTTTAATAAGTATCAGGATTTTATCTAGCGCAGAATGCAGGGGCCAGCTGCTCTTGGTGGAAGCTTTTAGGAGGATCAAACAGAAGTATAAACCCAGCATTAATTTAAATAGCTATGCTTGGCTTACATTGTAGTAATGCCTCTCAAATGTCCAAATTTTTTACTTATATTTTTGATCTGTTTCTTGTAAAATTTTCAGTTTTCTGGCAACTCACTGAGGAATGAAGCCACTAAATAATTATATAGATTTGAGTTTCAAACTTCACATCCTTCAGAAAATACACACTAACACTAATCCTGTTAATTTGGGGCTTTTGCCCCCCCCCCCCATTATTTTAGGCTTTGTCCAGATTTCCTGTGCTAAGAATCTGAGTGGTATGATTGCAGTGTGTGTGTGTGTGTGTGTGTGTGTGTGTGTGTGTGTGTGTGTGTGTGTGTGTGTGTGTGTGTGTGTGTGTGTGTGTCTGTGTGTCTGTGTGTGTCTATGTGTGTGTGTCTGTGTGTGTGTGTTAATGACTGTGCCATAGCCGGACAGATAATTTCGACAATTTTTCCCTTAGATACTGCTGTAGTACATTAGTGTAGTCCTCATTTTAGTACATTTCTGGTCTAAGAAGTATTGCTAGTGAGCTGTGACCTATTAAACAACCAGTCAAAAACCCCGTCAGAAATACCAATCTACAGAGCACCTCCTAGATCAATTCCGAAAGTACCTCCTTCAAGCCTAGCATTATGGACAGTTGGACTAACCTTGTTTCTCCTGCCAGCCTTGTTGACTTGGATCTGTTGAGGTAGTGTAGCAACTGCCTCATATACACTAACAACTCTCTACTAATAGCTCACTCTAGTACAGAGTTCAAGAGCTGTATCTACAACAAAGAATCTTGAATCCCTCCTCTTTCACACTTGAAACAGTAACACTGAAGAAGTTGTCAACTCACCCACGACTACTCATGCACATAGTACCACTACTGCTACACATAGTATGCATCCAATGCATAAATCAGCATATGCAGAGGTTCTCTCAAAAAACTTACTGAAACAACAGAGACCTACAAAACAAAAGACCGCTACAACTAACACTATTCCCACAGCACCCAAGACACATAGTAACACAGATGTCTCACCTGCCAAGCCCTTAAAGCATAACACTCAAAACCCAAATTTCTTGTCATTGGAGACTCCATAATGAGACACACAGATGTCCCTCTCACCAGGTTAGATAAGGAGAAAGTCATGGTCAGCTGCCAGAATTCATTGGATCACACATGCACTCAGGTCTCTTGGCAACAAGTACCATTATGACTCTGTCGTAACTCATGTTGAAATGAAGGACCTGAGACATACCTCACTGGACTATATGAAGAGAGACATGATAGAGCTCTCTGAGTATGTGTCCCAAGCAGATATGTCCCTAGACTTGAGGACATACCTCTCAACCATACTGAATTCCTCAGTATTTACCAGTTTTGAGGGCAAAATAATGGGGTGTCATGAATTCCCAAGTGGCCTCTTCAATTTCCAATGTTTTTGTTCGATTTCTTTCTTTTTTTTTTTTTCTTCTGTCATCATGTATCCCAAGGGCACAGGTGCAGTGATAACATCAGGCAGACTGCCAGACTGTTGGAGACTCGGCACCTCGGTTGGGACTCTATTTACATTGTTTACAGGCAGCAGGTATGTTTAAAAAAAAATGGTTAGCTCCACATCACTCCCTGGCAGTCTAGGGGGTAGTGGTACTCCTGTGTTGTGTCAGTGTTAGACTTGTGCAATTTATTTATTTTGGACATGCACTTATTTATTTATTTTGGAACATGCACTTTTCCAGCTTGATAACTACTCCATCTGCTGTCAGTATTTTTGGACATACACTTTTCTTGCTTGATAACTACTCCACTGTCAGTGTTAAACACTTTTCCTGCTTGATAACTAGTACTCCGCTGTCAGTATTTTGGGCCAATACATGCATGCACTTTTTCTGCTTGATAACTACTCTGCTGTCACTGTTAAACTTGTGCAATTTATTTATTTTGGTTTATTTTGGGATGTGTCAGTGTTGAACTTGTGCAATTTGTTTTGATTTATTTTGGGATGTACACTTTAATTTTAAGGATATATGTCTTTAAGATTGGTCCAGTGACTGATGTGCATCCTTTGTACAGACGTCACCCTGCTTTTCTCAAGAACCTGCACAATTTGAATACAGCTTAAAGGCTTGTTTGGCTGCTTTAAGAGAATTAATTTGCTGCTGAATGTCCTATAGATGGTCTGGTGTGCATGGAATTTGTTAACCTGTGCGTTTTGCTGCAAGTAAAATTACTGCCGATGTATGTAGGGAAATTAATGTGTTTTGCTGCTTTTTTAATATGTTTTCCTGCAAGTAAGGGATTTGTGCTGACGATGCATACATTCTGCTTTAATACTGTGTGTGCTGCAAGTAAGGGAATTAAGTTGCCACTTTTGCTGCAATACGTTCTGCTGATGACCAATGCATTCTGCTTTGATAGAAATACATTCTGCTTTAATACTGTGTGTGCTGCAAGTAAGGGAATTAAGTCGCTGCTTTGCTGTACATTGAATTAAGACTGTGTATGTGTGCTTCATTACTGCCAATGTGTATGTAGGGAAATTACAGTGTGTTTTGCTGCTTTAAAGGATATAATTTGCCACTTACATTTTCCTGAAAGTAAAGGATTTGTGCTGACAAAGAATGTGTTCTGTTTTAATACTATGTGTGCTGCAAGTAAAGGAATTAAGTTGGACTTTTGCTGTACATTTAATTAAGACTACACATTTATTAAGACTAGTGTGTGGTTTTTATTACTGTGTGGCTGCAGGTTTAATTAAGACAAGTGTGTGGGTTTTATTACTATGTGTGCTGCAGGTAAGGGAATTAAGTTGGACTTTTGCTGTACATTTAGTTAAGACTAGTGTGTGGGTTTTATTACTGTGTGTGCTGCACGCAATTAAGTTACCACTTTTGCTGTACATTGAATTAAGATACACCTGAGTACATTGTGCTGCATGTAAGGGAATAAGTTGACACTTTTGCTGTACATTTACTTCGAATTAAGATGCATGTGTGCGCATATATGTATATATATATATATATATATATATATATATATATATATATATATATATATATATATAGCTGTATAATTCATATGAATCCATATATATATATATATATATATATATATATATATATATATATATATATAGCCCAGTTAGATATACCTGGTGGTTAGTGTTACTCAGGCTCAAAACCTGTACCTTAGGTACAAGAAACAAGAGCCTGATTTCTCTACCCATACCACCACTTGTGATCCAAGGAGCTTTTAAATGTCTAGATATTTAGCGTATAATTTTGGTCTGTTCCTCTTAAAATTAATTCACTAAATAATAATTGTTTCAGTCTTCCTGTCCTTCAGAAAACACATGGTAACACAAAACATTTTATTTTAGCAACTTTCTAAAATTATACAAGTACTGTTTAAAATGTGCCCCTCGTTTTAGGCCTTTGTTCCCTCAATAAATGTTGGCTTTTTCTGGATTTCTTGTGGAAAGTTGAGAGATATAGTTGAGTGTCAAGTGGCTTTTACAAGGAGCTGAGAGCTTTAGGGGAAGAGAAATGTAGTGCTATTTATGCCAAGTCTGTTTGCTTTATTAGTAGCATAACCGGTAGTATACTTGCTTTTGATGCAGAAGGTTGTGGGTCCTACTCCCACAGTATGTAGATGGATTGCTTATACTGTGTTGTTGTTGTACTTTAAAGGGGGTGGATGCTGCAGTCCTGAGAATGTCCTCCTTTGGTAACTATGAACCTGTTACAGTTTGCCACCCATTTCTAATGGCAATATTACCAGCTTATCATTTTGTTTAATGTAACATAAGCATTTTATTCAAGGGCAGAATGCACTTTATTTGTAGATGCAACATTGAAATATAAAGTTGCTTGCTAGCATCAGCCTCTTCATTAGTTACAGATATCTTTAATATTTGTTCTGCAGAGATTGTGCATATTTACTGATATTGATGGATTGTAATGACAAAAATTTGAGTAGACTTTTATGATGGAAATGTTCTGAATTGGGCAGTTTTGTCATTATTGGTTCATACATTTTGTTTTATTGCTACTGGAAAAATGTTCAAAACAGTAAATTTAAAATGCACTCTAACAAGTGTGCTGCATTATACAAGGAATATAATTTAATACAATCAGTGTTACCCTTTTCTACAGGGTCTGGGCTGGGGCCATATTTTGGTGTCTGTTTTTCAGTTTGCGTTTGAAAGGTGGTATCCCAAAATTCCATTGGAGTGGATGGGGTTGCATAATTATGTATGCCAATTTTACATCAATCAGCATACAGATTTGTACCTATTTTCCATGGGCCTTTATCCAGATTTTTGATGGTTCCAGGCTGAGAGGTATGCTTGAGGAGCATATTACCCTCACCTAGAATGATGCCACAACATAAAAAAAATGATCAATTTCAATAATTGGCTTAGTTTTTGGTGTCATTTAAAGGGGATCCAGTTTCTGTAAACCTGAGATGACATGGTCAACAAACCTCACTGCTTTGCCAGAGATGGTTTGCACTTGGCACCACTAGGCTTTCAGCTACTGGCACTGGCGCTTGCCTCCAACATAGTGTCTTTTTTAGGCAAGATCTCAAAAACAAAATTGCCTGCATGAAAATTGCCAACCATAACAAAATAAGACTTATGCTGCTAAATGCTAGCATCTTAAACCAAAAACTGCATACACTGGAAGCACTTCTATCACTGGAGGATGTAGATGTCTGTGCAGTCACAAAAACTAAGTTCAAGACCTTGCAAGGCTGCAATACCTTCTACACCTTCAGATCTCAAAAAGAACATGAGAGAACCAAATGAGGTGGTGTTTCGATCTAAATTAGAGAGAAATTCACCTCCTGACTAATTAGACTGGACTACTCCATGGAGTTACTCCAAGCTTAGATTACTGTGGGTTAGAATCCCATTCAAGTCATAGCTAATTACAAGTCCCCCTTCATGGATCATGTTGCTCACGAGGCTTACTTGACTAAACTTAAGTCAATCCAAATATTGCCAAACACACTGGTCATGGGGATTTCAATTATCCCACCATCAACTAGAAAACCTAGTCTAGCCTTAGCTCACTAGCACAAAAGTTCATTGACTTTGTTAATTCAAATGCCCTGTAACAAATTGTTCAAAAACCCAACAAGAGGAACAAACATACTAGATCTGGTTCTGACTAACATAACAAAGAGATGCACCACTGTAACTGCCACACCCTCATTAGTTAAATCTGACCACAAATCAATTGCCTTCAAACTGGCACTAAAACCAGAACTCACAAAGGGAAAGTCAGACTAAACAACTTCACCAAAGCAAACTACACCCTGCAAGGGGAAAGTATAAATGCTTTCCAAGCCCCACCCCCATCTGGAAGTGGTAAGTACACCAAAGCTTACACTAAAGCCCTGTACAATTACTTATATAAGAGTATAGACTCAGCTATTCCAGACAGAATCAAAGCCAGAGCCCCAAGTAAAAAAAAAGCCACCCTGGTGGACACCCAGCATCAACTAACTTTACAACAAATGCAAACAGTTGCTGTCTAAGAAAACTAAGGTGAGGTCCCAACAATGGAAAAGCACCTTCCTCAGCCTCAATAGGCAAATAAGACAACATGTCAAATCTGCCAAGAGTAACTTTGAGGAACACTTTGCAATCACAGCAAAAGGATAATCATAAGGCATTTTACAGCTACTTACATAGCTTAAAAGGTAGGACCCAAGCGTATACTGAACTAGTGACTAACGATATCAACCACATTGATCCTGCAGAGATAGCAAACCTGTTAGCAGACAGATTTGGCAAACATTTCATTCCGTTATCCTCTCCAATCTTATCACAAACCTACCCCCACCTTCTTCCCCACCCTACATATCCAAAAAGCAAGTCATTAAAGCCTTATCTAAGACAAAAATAGCCTCTATGGGATCAGCTGGCATCCCAGGCTATCTTCTAAACAAACTAAAACATGAACTAGCACCACCATTAAGTATCTGTTCAATCACAGCCTAACCACTGGCTTTGTTCCTGTGGAATGGAGAACAGCAACAGTTATTCCCCTCCACAAAGGTGGCTTAGCAACAGACTCAGGGAATTATAGACCCATGAGTCTCATCTCATCTCATCTGTAAAACCATTTAACATATCATCATGGACCTTATAACTAAAGACATAGGTGACTTCCAAACCCTGGATCCAACCCAATTTAGCTTCATCAAGGGCAGATCCTGCCTGTTAAACCTGGTGTATTTCTTCAAAAATGTGACCAGGGCCATTAATGAAGGAAGATCTGTGCACACAGCATACCTCGACTCTGCAAAGGCCTTTGACACAATTCCGCCTCAGGCATTACCGATAAACTTAGCAAACTGAACGTAAACCCTTTTGTTGTAAGATGGGTT
Organism: Protopterus annectens; assembly: GCF_019279795.1. Classification (NCBI taxonomy): domain Eukaryota; kingdom Metazoa; phylum Chordata; order Ceratodontiformes; family Protopteridae; genus Protopterus; species Protopterus annectens. The sequence goes on from NC_056741.1 coordinate 206,892,235, forward strand.
GCCAAATGGTTCACAAACCATTCACATACTACCAAAGGGGGTGACTCTACACAACCATCAGACCTATCAATAGCAGGGTGCCACAAGGATCAGTGTTGGACCCCCTATTGTTTGCTATATAATTCTCAGAAGCTCAGGCCAAAATTAAGGGGCATGTAGCTAAGTTTGCTGATGACTGCAAATTGGGTGCAATTATTGAATCCCCATATTATGTCAGTATACTCAGGATGGTCTTATGCAGACCAATGACTGGTGTCTTAGTCACAGTCTGAAACTGAATACAAAGAAATGCATCATCATTCCCTTCAAAAAAATGTCACTTCACACTATCAGATTAACAACACAACAACACCCTATATACCTACGAAGTGTTAAGAGATCTGGGATCACGAGTAGACTGTGACCTTAATCTTGACCACCATGTGTCTACTGTGGTAAGGAAGGCTTTCTATGTAGCACAGTTGATTAGCAAAGGCATCACCTCTAGCACAAAGGAGGTTATAACGCCTATATACTTGTCACTAATCAGGCCCATAATTGAGTAAATGCCCCTTTAGGCATGTACTCTACAAAGCACCTGCAGCAATTGGAGAGTCCTTAGAGGTTTCTAAATAAGAAGATCAAGGGACTCCAGCACATGCCTTACACAGATCAACTAAAGTCCCTGTCATTATATTCAGTATGGTATAGACTTCTCAGGAGAGACTTATGCCTGGCTTACAGAGCAGTCTCCAACCCAAACCTAATGAATTTGCTGCAGATCCGTAAATCAAACAGGACTAGAGCTACTCATTCTAGTGTCCTAAATATGGCCTTCAACTTGAATAGCAAGTGATGGAGAGACAGATTTGTCACCAGTGACTGATATATCTTTGGAATATGCTTCCAATTCATGTGAAGCAGAGCACTTCTATGTCACTTTTCAAAAGGAACCTGGACGAGTGGTTAGGTCACTGTAAATTCTTACCAAGGATAGTGCCCACAACCCTCCTGGTACTGGGCAGTCATTAAAAAATACAGTCCTGGGTATTGACTAGAGTATCTGTAATATTACATTTGGATGAAATGGCTAGGCTTGAAATGACCTCCAGGTCGATATCTTAGGAACCTCCTATGATTCTATGAACATAACAAGTGAAAAGATTTTGAATTTGGGCACTATTACAAACAGGTTTAGGAAACAGTTATCCAGAACTGGTCTCCAAGCATTCTCTTTCTTTTGCACTAGGAACATCCTTGAATAAAACCCCCTCTCCAGCTGGGAAAGAGGAAATAGTTATTTCACTCCATGGGACAACATATGATGAACAGGTGGGAACAAAAGCTTCTCTGCAGGATGAGGAGTGACCCCTGGAAAGGAGGAATTTCCTCCCACTGCCATCTGTAACATTGATTGATTTTCAGAACCCATTTGTTTGAAACAAGCTGTTGCCAAAAAGAAAATTGGAGATTCAGACTTTCTGGAAGAAAAAAGGGGTCAGGTTGGGGGGAATATCTCTGGAATAGTCATTCAGGCTTGTTGGACGGTCTTTCGTTTTGGGAGGTTTGATACTTGTTTTTTGAACCACCTTGCCATTTCTTCTTAAATGTTTGTTAACCTGAATTCTGCTGAGGCTATTTATTTTGTTTTTTGTTTTTAGGAAAAATTAGATGAGAAAAAATTCCTTGGATAATTTGGAAAAAGAGAACTGAAAAATCTTTTGTGGATCAGCTTGCCCCTCTCATCACACTTTTTGATCATTTCTGCAGCAGAGGGGCCACACATTAAACATGTATCCAAGGGAGAATTTAAAATCTCATTTGTTTTATGTTATCTAGAAGGTTCTGAGAATGCAGACAAGCAACCTTCCGTAAAACTGTAACAGTAGCCATAGGCTTGGATGAAATATCAATAGAGTCAAACACACACTGCAAACAATAAGTAGTGATTTGTGCTATTGTAAAAACTAAGTTATATAAAGCAGAGTTTTCTTCAGCAGAATAAGGTGTAGACAAAACATTACTTACACTTTCCCAATTTGCCAGCACAAATGTTGACATATGAGCCTGACAATTCAAAATTCTGAAAATCAAAGTTGCAGAAGTATACACCTTTTCCCAATACCTATCAATACTTTTCCATTCCTTATTAGAAATAGTAGGATTGGAATTAGTTAAGTGCTAGCAGCAGTGGAGTTAGCTAAAGCTATAACTGCTGGGTCAGGTTTGGGAATAGTGTATACAAATTCAAAAGAATGAGGGACCTTATACATCCTTTGTGTCTTTTTAGAGACAGCTGGCTGACTCTCAGGAAAATTGTAGGCAATAAAATCCACATCCTATAAAGTAGACAAAACCTTGAGTCCATATCTGCATCTTTCTGTTCTGATTCAGAATCTTGAACCTCTTCAGGAAAAGAGGACCCCCCCCCCTTTTTTGCAAGAAACTGCATTACAAGAAAGATCAATAGCCTGAATTAACCCCCAAGCCAGTCCTAGTATATTCCTATCCAAAGAAATTTGAGGAGGAGTAGATACATGCTTGGTTTTATGTTTCATTCTGACAGGAAAAATTGGATCAAATGCGTTACTAATGGCATCAGCTGCTTTTCTATGGATTTGTACAGCATTCTGAAATAAAAGGGATACCTTCCGTGTTCCTTATCCCAGGGCCAAAAAGAGTGGATCTCTGTTGCCCACTGAGGAGACTCCAATAGTAATCTAGGATGTGGCTATCCTTGATCCATAGTGGCTATAGATAGTATGCCAGAGCAGGGTAAAAGATGAATGGAATAAAAATGACCAAAGTAGAGTCACTTACCTGCACCTGAAGGAATTTGCTAGACTGCTGCTATGGCAAGTGCTGTTTGCCTAACATTTTCTTTTTGTGGCTGGAAAGAGGACCAAACATGGACCAGTAGTCTGTTCCATGGTCAATCCAAAAATGGTGCCTCTTTCCCTGGGAGGACAAGCTGCAAATGCCAGTAAAACTACCATTCCATAAAAGTGACTTTTTTGACAGAAAATACACAGTACAAAGCACTTGAAAACAGCATGGCAACCCCACAATGGAAAAATAAACACAATTTCTCCACAAAAAAATATTTTCAGTTAGTATGCAAAATATTTAAACTGGCAGAAAGAATTGAGTACTCCATAAGAACATTACAATCACAAGACAGTCCATTAAATAACAACATTCCTAGCTTTAAAATAACTTTCCTGAAGAAGAGAGTAATAAGACATCTGTGACGTCCCCCATTCTGGGCAAGTAATCAAGGAACCTGAATCCTCACTACTGGCACTGGAGAAGGATGTTCACTTGGAACAAAAATGGATATGCTCAGTATTTCCAGATGCAGCTCTCTGGATCAACCACAATTTCCCTTAAGAGCACACAGGGAACACAATCAGTCTAGGGTCTGGATTTGTCTCTCTGTCTTCCTCCAGATCTCCAGTAAGACTCCCCATTGGCACAGCTGTAGGACTGAGTCCTCAGCTGAGTGTCCAAGCCAAGTCTTTTGGCACCATCTCTGTGAAACCAGTGCTTTGTGTCCTTTACTAGCTATGCTCCCTTACAAGGGTACCGAATTATACTGAGAGAAATTAATATTAATACAAATGGTAGTTTGACCAACAGTAAGACTTTCAGGAGTGGCCAGAGCTGTCACTATATGTATATAGATAGTTAAATATATATATATATATATATATATATATATATATATATATATCTATAGATTATATATATATATATATATATATATATATATATATATATATATATTTGGGCCTAGGACACGTGCTCGACTAGCATGTGTCCAAATCGCAAAACACCGAACACACATACAAGAAAGCGCTTAACATCAAAAAGCACTTCCGTGTTTGTGTAGTTCAAAAAAAAATCTATGTTTCTGCTTCGCCCCTTTGCACCCCCCTACTTTAATATTCTCACTCTGAGATCGCACTACAGTGGGGAAAAAGGAATTTTCCCTTACCCGCACTGTAGTCCAACAGGCACACATACACGGAAGCGCTTGTCGATGTTAAGCGCTTTCGTGCATGTGTGTTCGGTGTTTTATGATTCGAACATATGCTAGTCGAGCATGTGTCCAGATCCCATTTATATATATATATATATATATATATATATATCTATATATATATATATATATATATATATATATATATATATATATATATATATATATCTATATATGTATATATATATATATATATATATATATATATATATATATATCTAAAGTATTCCTAAAAGATTAAAATATGCTCTAAAAGACCAACCACAATGAAAAGTTTAAATATATTTAATAATAAATAAGAAAAGAACATGAAAATACTAAACATCTATTTACAGTAAACATCAGAGTTTCAACCATAGGAACTATTAAAAATAACACAGGCGGACAGGTTCACACATTTACAGAAAAACAGTCTTAACTAATCTCACTATATTTCAATTGTCAGGTTACAAAACAGACTGTCATGAGACTTCACTCTCATCTGGTATTAAACATCATTTTATATATATATATATATATATATATACACACACACACAATATATATATATATATATATATACACAATATATATGTGTATATATATATATATATATATATATATATATATATATATATATATATAGATATATATATATATATATATATATATATATATATATATATATATATATATATATGGGTCTACTTCTAAAGACCAAACGCCATTCCGACACAAAATCACCGGCCAAATAACCGAACAACACACAAAACCGACAACCGAAAACACCGAACACCATAACACCGACTAACCGAACGTAAACAACACATCACACTACATAACATACCCACTAGCCCTAACCCAAACCCTAACCCTAAGGTCCGACACTATCGCACACTTCACCTACCTGCACCCTAACCCTAACTCACTTAAACCACCCCTAGCCCAAGCTCCGACACTATCGCACACTTCACCTACCTGCACCCTAACCCTAACTCACTTAAACCACCCCTAGCCCAAGCTCCGACACTATCGCACACTTCACCTACCTGCACCCTAACCCTAACTCACTTACCCACCCCTAGCCCAAGCTCCGACACTATCGCACACTTCACCTACCTGCACCCTAAACCTAACTCACTTAACCCGTCCCTAAACTACAGTCCCTCACTATCACACACTTACCTTACCCTAACCCAAACTCCGACACTAACACACACTCACCTTTCCCACAGCCTAACCCTAATCCCACAATATCGCACTTACCTCACCGCTCCTAACGCCACTGTTGCACAATTACCGAGTCGCGATCGCAGGTTACCCTTGTCGGTCTTTCCACTGTCGTGAATCACCCTGTCGGTAAACTTACCTGTCGGTCGCTTGGTCTTGATTTCCATGTCGGGAATCGTCGGTTCGGTCTTTAGAAGTAGACCCATATATATACGTATAATTTTGTCGGAATGAGATTGTTGTCTGTTTTCTTTAGATAGGTATTTGTATTGTTTATTTGTGTTTTTGAGTTACCGTATTTTTGTTATTATTTGAAAAAAGAAAATTGAAATAAAGAGATTTTGGGGAAAAAAAAAAAACCCATCTTTTGTTTTCCTAGATTACAGAATGACATCATATACATCTTGTCATGTGACTTCTGGTTCCCATGCTATCGCCCTTGGCTAGAAGTTGTCAGGATAAATGTGTCAGTACTAGACACACACACACACACACACACACACACACACACACACACACACACACACACACACACACACACACATGCATGCATGCACGCACACACATACACACACACATCCTTGCTAAGATTTGCTGCAGCTCCTGTAAGTCATAGTCATAAAACAATTTCAGACTTCTACCCTTCTAGACAATACAGAAGGCTCCCTAGTACTTGTTTTTTCCAGACATTTTGTCTCTGGCTTCATTCAGAACTGTAAGATACAATCTTTATGGCCTAGGCTCAGTAATTTAATTTCAGAACATTTTCAAAGTTAGTTGCAGTTGAACTCTGATTAATCTTAGCTTCCAGTATCCTCTGTTAAACATATACATTTAACTCAGTAATAATACAGTCAGGACCCATTGTTAATACATTGTTAGCACAAGCAACTTTACAAATACATTTTTAACACAAGCATCTGTACAAATCAAATTGATATATAAATGACATGCAATTCTTTACCAAATTCTAGCTAGCTTGTGGGCATATGTTACACATCCACTGCCCTACTTCTCCTGGCATAGTTGGCAATACCTTACATCGCCAAAACTTCAACAAAATTTTAAGAAAATGGAAGGTTTTATTTTCCCTAAGGGAACTTATCTGCCCAACAAAGAAAAGCAGTCGCTCACTGTTGATCCTCAGAAGTGTCAGAGGAGCATTGTCTTTGGTGGCAGTAAAGATCTGGAGGGCTTCATGCACAGACTTGTCTTTTAGTCATCTCACTTCAAGCTGCTTGGCATTTTGGAAGTGTGGAAAGTGCCCTGAAGCTTTGGAAGTTGGCTGGCTGTTATATCCTTTGCAGGATATAACCCCATATAGCTTAGGCTACTGCAGCACTGATCAATATAAAAAACATGTCTGGTGTTGTCAATACTTACTCCTGAAAAAAAAAATGCTTACATTTAATTTTTTTCCATTGGGTTTAGTTCCTGATCAATCCTGCTTGGCCAGCTGGTTCCTGATTGAACTGTAACTTGATAAGTCATAGTGGACATCTTTGAGAAAGTAGATTTCCTGCCCCAGAATTGGATGCCTTCCTCAATTTCATGTTTGTTTCTGGATGGTAAACTTTTCAATAATAGTAACAAAAAAAAAAAGAAAAGAAAGAAAAAAAAATCCATCCAGGCATTCTGAAATAAAGTACTTTGAAAAAAACATGCAACCATAAACCAGAGTAACCATGCTATTTTTGAATTCTACCACATCTATTTGATTTCCCTATTAATATTTTAAAGTATTGCAGTATGCATGCTGTTTGGCAGGTTACACAAATTTAATTTATATTCACAAGCAAATCAATATGTTTTGAAGAGGTGGAATGAAAAAGAAAAGTACCTGGAGAAAACCAATGCATACTCAGGAAGAACATGAACAATTCATTCAGGAAGTGACCTCAGATCAAGACTGAACCATTGAATGGTGGGGAAAAAAGTCCTTGACAACTGAACCACTATGCTGCCCATCATTTTCAAATGACAATTCCTCACAAAAGAGTTAGCTCAAAGCTCATCAGTGCTGATATATATATATATATATATATATATATATATATATATATATATATATATATATATATATATATATATATATATATATTAGGGCATTTTATAAGCCTAGCCATGCAACCTAAGCGTGCCCTACAAGTTATATGTTTTACACATTTATACATGGAGATGAATGTTGGTTATGACCTGATTTCCTGATTGCCACTGTCCATCAGAGACATAGGTGTCAGACCAGAGAGAATTTTTGATTTCCCCAACAATGGTCCAAGTGGGTTTGGGAGGGGCTTTCTTTCACATGCTTGGGGAGTCTTTCCAGGGAAAGGGAATGCTCTGAGATGCAGATATGTCTGCCTAACATGTCCTCTTTATGTCGCAAGTTTTGGAGGCCTTGTCTGCCAGGCATAGATCACCTCTCAGTAGTCTGTAGGAGACTGTGATGCCTACAACTGTGACCAGTATGTGATGGCCACCAATATGTGTCATCCCCACTCTGGGCCAGTAATTAAGGAGCCTGAATTCTCACCACTGACACTGGAGAGCGACGTGCACTTGGAATACAAATGGATAACCTCAGTATTTCCAGATACAGACCTCTCTGCATCAAGTACAATTTCCCTTAAGAACACACAGGGAAAACACTCAGCCCAATGTCTGGATGACTCTAAATCTGTTTCCCTCCAGGTCCCCAATAAGACTTCCCACTGGTACAGCTGTAGGGTTAGGTGCTCAGCAGAGTGTCCAAGCCAAGTCCTACAACACCCTCTCTGTAAACCCAGTGCTTCAGTTCCCTGCCCCAAGTAGCTCACACACACACACACACACACACACACACACACACACACACATACACACACACTCTCTTTAAGATTTAATTTTCACATGCACACACCTGGGAAAGGATGGCATAGATTACTTGCTTTGGCAACCTTGCCCAGACTGTAAGGTAGTTATCACTGCCACCAGTAAGTTACTATAAAGCTCTTAAAAGAGTATCCAATTACACTGTGTAATAATACCAATACAAATGGCAGTACAACACGATGGCTAGGCCTTCTGGAGTGGCCCACACAGTGTCACCAAATGAATATAAGTACTCTTGAAGGTTAGATACTTTCTACAAGGACCACCCTCAATAAAAGTTTTAAATATATTTAATAATAAATAATAAAAGAGCAGGAAAATACTGAATATATATTCACAATAAACCACAAAGGTCAGACCACATGAAATATTGAAAATAACATTGATGGACAGACTCTGACAAATAAAGAAAAACAATATCTAAACTAAACTTCACTATATTCCTGAATGAATCTAAGAGAATTGTACTGCCCTCTAGTTAAGTTTCTTAATACTGCAAGGCAAGATGCTGTGGGCGAGGATCTTTCTAGTCAGGCTTCCCAAACAAAATACTCAGTACTCTGAGGTTTCTCTATGTAATATCTAAAATATAATTTCCAAGTGGGCTGGCAGAATGACCTCATCTGGTCACCAGACTCTAGGTTCTCACAGTATTCCCCTTTGAAGCTGAGACAGGAAGTTAGCACAGACAGCCACAATACACATCTAAATGTTCATGGCAGTGCCTGGGGCCTCCCATCTTTTGACTAAGCTAATTGAAAAAGGCTCTGTCCCAGACCCAGCATCTGCAGTTCTATTCAGCACTGTGGGGTAACTTTTAATGATTTCACAGCTCATTTACATTTCCCTTATTTTTCTTAAAGTTAATTTCTGCTTTGCCAGCATTCTCAAATAAAGCATATACATTTAATGCAGTTGCAATAATACATGTACATTCTCTACATTTCAGCAGTGTGCACCAATGATGCATTTCAACACAAGCAAACCTCACAAATGGTGCAGCAGTTTGCATTGTCACTTCATAGCAAGAGGTTCTCTGGTTCAATTCTCAGCTGGGGTGCCTTCTGTGCAGAGTCTGTATGTCCTCCCTGCATTAGTGTGGGTTTTCTCCGGGTGCGCTGGTTTCTTCCTACATTAGAAAGACATGAGTCTGGAGCATTTCTAAAGACATGCATCTGGAGCATTTCTCCCCAGGCATCTGCTGAAAATTGACTCGTTCCAAGTCGTACTTTCCCAGTAAATAAATGTTAAATAAAATATAAATAAATACATTTTCAGCACAAGCATCTGCGCAAAATCAGTTTGATATACAAATGACATACAGTTCTAATACATTTGTAACCAAGCATCTTGTATAAATCAGTTTAATATTCAAAGGACATATCATTCTTTACAAAACTCCAGCTGGCTATGCTGACACTTGCCCATATCATTGCAGAGACCAAGTACAGAGACAGGGCATTTAGGTGATCTGCATATTTCATTATGTTTATGCTGTGTATTCTTTTTATAAGGAACCTTTGTGGATGTTCCAGTTGCTGCATGTGTCTGGTCAAGCACCAACAGAATTAGGCACTGTACTCAACAATGGATCTGATGAGACCCAAGTATAGTGGTACAATGACTTCCCTGAACCTAGATGATATGCCCTTACTTATAAATAGAGTAACATAGACAGTTTTCCTTTTCTACCTTGGACACAGGCAGTTTACTGTTTTCATATGTTCCCATATCTCTGACTAGTGAGTCAACTCTTAGAGGTGTTTTATTGATGACATACATTCCCAGGGTGGCAAACTTTCATAAAGGCACAGTAATGCATTTCTTGGCATTGAGTTTTAAGCCATGGTTTTGGCACCAACAATTTATCTGTATTAGAGCCTTTTGTAAAATCTTTACTTCTTAGGGAGATTCTAAGACTGCTCCCAGTTTGCAAAAATATGTGAACCTGGTCAGCCAGAGGCCTTTGATATTGGACTACCAAAAAGGAGATGGCAAAGATAAGCAGGCCCAGCACGGAGCCCTGAGGGACTCCACTGGTAACTGGCCTCTTTGTGGAGGTTGTCTCACCAATACTAACTTCCTGGGCCCTTTCTGTGAGACAGCTGGAAATCCAGTGCATTATACAGGGGGTTTATACCTAATTCCATAAGTTTGTTAGCAATGCCCAAGTGGGGTATTGTATCAAATGCCTTAAATGGTTATGGTAGGCAGCACGCACCATTTTAGCCTTATCCATTGCCGTGGTGACCTTCACAAAGAAGTCCATCAGGTTCAATAGGTGTGATCTTCCTTTGACAAATCCAGAGTAGGATACATCCAGTGTCTGAATGACTCTTATGTTTTTGCTGATCATTTACATCATAATTCTTTCCATGGTTTTGCACATAAGACTTGCCAGACTAGTAGATCTGTAGTTTCTTGGATCTGTTAATAGTCCAACTTTATGAAGAGGGATGACTGGTACAGTCCCCCATTATCTTGGCATGAAGCCCGGCCTTGAATGGTCATATTTAACACTAATTAGCAGCCATTCTCCGACATTACTGGGACCCATTGAGGCTATGTTCTTGGTCTTAGTGAGTGCACCCAAAACATGCTATTTATAGTGGAGGGGTTATGTTTGAAGGTATTTCTTGGGGGTTGGGTGGGGGTTAGTAGGGGCTAAAGTTGGAAATGAATTTGTCATCTAGCAGATTCACTATATCGTCTGGCTCAGTGAATATGGTACCAATAATTACCAGTTTGGCACACTACTGTATGCTTCATTTGAAGTTTCTTACATAGCTGAAGATTGCCTTATGGTTGTCTTTTGTCTGAAAGGCTATGTTCACCTCAAAATTGGCTTTGTTGGACTTAATTAGTAATTACTCCTCTTGGTTGCCTGTTTAATTTGATGAGAGTTTTTTTTTTTTTTTTTTTTTTATGGAAGTTACAATTCCTGATTTTAGCCATTATTTTTTATCCCTTTTTTCCTAAGTTGGGATGCCACCAGAGTGGTTTGTTTTTAGAGTTAGTTTTCGGCTTACTTCTAGTAAGTACAGTAGCTTCAATGCAGCCATTTTACACGGTTGAACAGAGTTTCTGTGAACATTTCTGCATGGTGGCATTGAAATTTGACAATTTGGAAGATTTCTCAAGTGAGGTTAACCAAGCTGATATTGATTTCAAAGGAGACAGCTTTATGGTCAGACTATTCCAGGGAAAGACATGGGGGGTTGCAGCAATATCCCATTTTTGTGAGTATGAGGTCCAGTTTGTTTGAACTTCTGGTAGGCGTATGCACTATCTGGTTAAGGGTGCTTGTATTAACAAAGTCCAGGAATCTCTGTGCCTGCATATTTGAGGCCATGTAGGATTCACACTCTATTGATGGGTAATTAATGATCTTCATCAATAAGGTGTCAGGCTGGATGGTGAGAATCTGTAAACTGCAAGAACTAAGCTAAAGTTTTTATTGGGTAATACCTTAAATCTCTTGTAATGGAGACCCATGGGATATATGCAAATGATCACTTAAGGACATACAGTATATCAGCTACATGACTTCTGAATGTCCATGACTTTTTACTTTTTAATTTATAACCTATT